>NW_027331959.1:3338550-3536050 GCF_048418815.1 Hemitrygon akajei | reverse complement strand
TGAATCTTCGATGGAGCAGAGTCAGAAACCAGAGAGTTGCCAGCCTGAGCCAGGGCTTTGGGGCTCCGGAGAAGGATGCAGTCCAGAGTTTACGAGGAGGAGGAGGAGCAGGAATCAGACCAGCAGCATGCGGCTACAAAAGAAAGATCAGAAACATTTGGAAACTGGCTGACCGAAGAAGAAGGTGGTTAAGTTCTGCAAAATACTGGTGGAAATCAACAGATGAGGCAGCAAATATGGAGAGGAATAAACAGTCTACGTTTAGGCCGAGCCCCTTCAGCATGCCGAGTCTGTGTACTCCTCTGCTTAGTTGCTGCTGAACTGCAGAGCTCCTTCAACATTTTGTGTGTGTACGTCTCTGTATTTCCAGTAACTGCAGAATGTCTCGTGTTTCACATCTGCATTTTACCTTGGCATGAGATACACGTTGATATTGAGTATATTGTATATGGGAGCCGCTTTCTGCGTTAAAACAGCTGCTGATTTTTCTATACACACGAAAAAAAATGAGGTATGGACATTGAACCAGTGCTTGCAGAAATGTTTAATGGCGTCGTGATTACCCATAAGGCCTTGCGTCACAGTTTTTGGCCGGCGCTGATGCACCGATCGAATGAGCAGGCGTCAGGGCTGTTGACGTCACTGTGTACACGTATGCGCGCAGTACAGAAAAGGCCTTGGAAAATTTCAATGCAGGTGAGAGTTATTCTCCATTCAGCTAATTTAAACTCCAACTTCGGGACAATGCCCTTGAGGTGCGGCCATTATGGCCCGCAATCCCGGGACAGTCCTGTCTTTTTTTTCCCTATCTGTCATCCCCACGATCCGTGCACGGGCCCCGGGGAGCTTAGGGCTGATGAGGGAATGGGAGCCAATGCATCTCTCAGACAGAGCTGAGCTCCAGCTATCTGAATGCAAGGATTAGGAACTCGGAGAAAGGGAACTTTTTTTTTACATCAGCTGTGAGAAAGCCACCTTTGTTCTACCTCCAATCCTTAATAAGAGAAAATCCACAGATGTTGGAAATCCAAACAACAAACACAAAATGCCGGCGGAATTCATCATTAGTACACTTTTCGATGGTTGCTGCCTGGTCTGCTGAGTTCCTCCTGCATTTTGTGTGTGTGTGTTGCTTGTTCAAACTCCTCTTGTTCTGGACTTTTCTACCGGTGAGAAGATATTTTGTCCCATTCTCTCTGGGTACATAATGATATCAAACAAGTAGCTTTCACATCTGGAATGTGCCAGACTCCAATGAGACGGACTACATTGCCATCAATGAGTTCACCACCATCTGTCACCTGGGAGAGGATTCAGGGGAAATATTTATGTACACTACAGAAACTGGTGATACATGTGTGCATTGTGATGATGCAAAAGTTGCTGGAGAATTTGCAAGTGAGAAGAAATGGCTTGATATTTGGAAATCTGACTTTTTAAAGCATATATGTCAAACTCAAGGCCCGTGAGATAATATCTAATTACTATTAAAGCTGGCCCCAGTAATCGAAGAGCCTATGGCGTATGATATGGCTAATGCTGAGTTTATTCAGGTACCAGGTTTTCAGGGTTTTTAGTGTTTATTCGGCAGTCTTGCTTGGCAGTCTTCTTCATAAGAAACCAAATTTGTAAAGAAAAACACTTTGTAGTTATAGCAGAGGCTGAGACACATGAGAGCAGGCTGAAAAAACGGAGGCAACGAAAGCTGCGTTCACACGCGTCCGACTGATCCGGCCCGTATGAAGCTGCATTTTGCTCAATCCGGCCCGTGACCTAAAATGAGTTTGACACCCCTGTTTTAAAGCATCATTTAGCAAGCCAACCAGATATTGACAATATGCAAAGGCTTTGGTGAGAAAATCCTTCATTACCCGTTCCAGGCCTGCTACATAGGTTGTGTGAGAGTGCAGATGAACTGGATCAAACCCAGAAGAGGTCAAATTTCCTATCGACAGTGATTTGCCAGCTGTGAAAATGAATTCCTCTCTATATTAAATTCACTGTGCGCATGTTGTCACTGGGTAAAAAAATGCACAGTACAAGGTTTATGTGCACAAGGGTCATTACAAATTAGAGGGGACATTGGTGGGAAGGTGGGGAGACCTCCAGTGTCCCTGATGCCCTCACCTACAAGATGTGCATCCAGCTGCAGCTTGTAACCCTGCACTTCAAGGAGCTGGAATTTGAAATGGGTGAATTCCAGGTCATCCAGCAGCTGGAGGGGGTGATAGATATGACATGAATATGGGTAAGTTACACCCAAGGTTCAGGACACAGGACACTGGGTGAGAGCCAGGAAGGGGAATAAGGTTAAATAGCAGAGTACTCTTGTTGATATCCCACACAACAACAGTAGACCACTTTATTGGGGGGAATTACCTGGCAAAGGAAAGTCAAATAGCTGATAGGGGATTCATTAGTTAGTGGAACAGAACAACAGGGGATGAATATCCTAGTGGTAAGGCTTGCTGGTGGGGGGGAGAGGTGATGTGGTTACAATAAGCTGTAGAAGCTATGGGAGTCAGAATGATAGAACAGATAGTGGAGAGGGTGAATTGAGTTGACTTTATCACATACATACTTCATAAACATGAGGAAAATGCAATTGTATCAGCATGAATTAATCAGTCTGATGGCCTGGTGGAAGATGATGTCCCGGAGCCTGTAGGTCCTTTTGCTGAGGTACTATTACCTCGATGGTCACAGCAGGAATAGTTTGTGGTGGTGGTGAATTTGGCCTGTTGTTCCCTGATATCCTTTGGGCCCTTTTTACACACCTGTCTCTGTAAGTGTACTGAATTGTGGAAAGTAGATTGTGCAATGTATAATTTCCTTGTTTATATTTAGAGCCTTTTTTAGGTGTATAAAATGATGAGGTGTATTGAGCGTGTGGGTGGCCAGAGGTTTTCTTCCCAGGGTTGAAATGGTTAACACGAGGGGGCATAGTTTTAAGGTGCTTGGAAATAGATACCGAGGGGATGTCATGGGGAAAGTACTCTATACAGAGAGTGGTGGGTGGGTGGAATGCACTGCCAGTAGCAGTGGTCCAGGCAGGTACAATGGGGTCTTTTAACAGACTCTTAGATAGGTACATGGAACTTAGAAAATTAGAGGGCTATGCACTAGGAATGTTCTATGCAGTTTCTACCTTGTCATGCCCTGGAGATTTATCCACCCTAATCTGCCTCAGAATAGCAAACAGCTCCTCTTCTTTAATCTGTACAGGGTCCACAATTTAAAAAAAAATCTAGGCAATTACTAGAGTAAGTTACATGGTTGGCGCAACATATTAGGCTGAATAACCTGGAATATGCTGTGGACTTCTATGTTCGAAGTTGAACAGCAAAGTAACTTCTCTTCTTTAATCTGTACAGGATCCACAATTTTAATGTGGCTTTTTCACACTCCAATAGAACCTTTGTCCATCTCCTGAGTAAATAGAGATGAAAACATATTTAAGATCTCCCCCATCTGCTTTGGTTCCACACGTGGATTGCCATTCTGGTCTTACAGAGAACCCACTTTGTGCCTTGTAATCCTTTTGCTCTTAATTTATCTCTGGAATCCCTGAGGATTATCCTTCATCTTTTCTGCGACAGCAACCTCATGCCTTCTTTTAGTCATCCTGATTTATATCTTATTTGTTCTCTTGCATTTCTTATACTCCGTAAGAACCTGCCTGCCTATCCCTGTTATGCAACTCCATTTTGTCCTTCACCAGGGTCTCAATATCTCTTAAAAACCAAGGTTCCCTACAGTTTCTACCTTTTCCTTTTATTCTGACAAGCACATACCCGCTTTGTACTATCAATATTTAGATTTGAAGGCCTCCCATTTACCAAGCACACCTTTTCCATAAAGCATCCTGTCACAGTTGCCAGATCCTGGTGTCATAATTCCAGGTGTTGATCCATCCCTGAACACATCTGCCTGTCCTACACTGCTCCTTGTATTGAAATATACAGGGGTCAGCATAGTCACTGCACTATTCTTGACTTTGTCTGAGGACAGAACAACAACTGTCTCCAAAACCCCTCCACCCTCTGTTCCATTATTCAGGCCCCCTGCAACTTTAGTTTAACCCCCCCCCCCACCTACGCCCTCCTCGCACCATGCAGCTCTATCACCCCTTTGACTTTCATCACCCAAATCTATAAATAGGAGGTGCATACCAGGTACAGGCAGATAAGAACAAATGGCGTACTTATGAAGTACAGGAAATTCAAGTGAACACTTATGAAAGAAATAAAAGAAGGCATGAGGTTGCCCCAGCAGACAAGGTGAAGGAGAATCCTCAGGGATTCTGCAGATAGGTTAAGAGCAAAAAGATTGCAAGGGAAAAAATTAAACCTCTGGAAGATCAGAATGGTAATCCACATGAGGTAACAAAATAGATCAGTGTGATTTTTTGCACATGTGCAGGAACCGGATATATAAGTATTTGGATAGTTGTGGATTGATTCAGGATAGGCAGCATGGCTTTGTGCATGGTAGGTCATGTCTAACCAACCTTACAGAGTCTCTGGAGGAAGTTATCAGGAAAGTGGATGAAGGCAAGGCAGTGGATGTTGTCTGCATGAACTTTGGCAAGGCACTTGGCAAAGTCTCATATGGGAGGTTGGTCAAGAAGGTTCAGTTACTCAGCATTCAAGATGAGACAGTAAATTGGATGAGACAGTTTCTTTGGGAGAAGCCAGAGTGTGGTAGCAGATGGTTGCCTCTCTGACTGGAAGCCTGTGACTATTGGTGTGCCAGAGGGATCAGTGATGGATCTGTTGTTGTTTGTCATCTGTATCAGTAATCTGGATGATAACATGTTTAGCTGGATCAGCAAATTTGTGGATGACACCAAGACTGGGGGTGTAGTGGACTGTGAGGAAGACTATCATGGTTTACAGTGTGAACTGGACCAGCTCGGAAAATGGCTTGAGAAATGGAAAATGGAATTTAATGCAGACAAGTGTGAGGTGTTGCACTTTGGTAGGACCTACCAGGGTAGGTCTTACACAGTGACTGGTCGGGCTCTGAGGAGTGTTGTAGAAGAAAGGAATCTAGAAATACAGGTTTTCTCTGAAAGTGGTGTCACAGTTCGATAGGGATGGAATGAAAGATTTTGGCACATTGGCCTTCGTGAACCGAAGTACTGCGTACTGGAGATAGATGTTATGTTGACTTTGTACAAGATATTGGTGATGCAGAATTTGGAGTATTGTGTGTAGTTTTAGACACCAACCTGCAGGAAAGATGTAAAAGAGTTTGAAGGAGTTCAGAGAAAATTCACAAGGATGTTGTCAGGTCTGGAGGACGGGTTATAAGGAGAAATTGAACAGGTCTGGGCTTTATTCCTTGGAATGTAGAAGATTAAGGGGAAATTTTGATGGAGGTGTACCACAATTGTGAGGGCTATAGATGAGGTAAATGCAAGCTGGCTTTTACCACTAAGATGGGGTGGGACTACAACCAGAGGCCATGTGTTAAGGGTGAAAGGTGAAACTTTAAGGGCAATATGAGGGGAAACTTCTTCACACAGATGGTCATCCGGGTGTGCAATGAGCAGCCAGCACAAGTGGTGCATGCGAGCTCATTTTCAACATCTAAAAGGTTTGTATATGTACCTGGATGGTAGGGGTATGTGAGTAGACAATTTAAATAGTTCAACACAAACTAGATGGGCCAAAGGGCCTGCATCTGTGTTGTACTTTTCCATGACTGACAAGAACCTTAAATAATACTAACATTCACTTGAATTCCTTTTAACAGCTGTGCATACCAACCATACATCTGAGTAGGAGATATTTACATGGCATTAAAACTGGCACTTTAAATTAACAGTACCGAAAGGAAAATCCCAGCTGCATGTCAACAAAGCCTATTTTCATGAGAGTGTTTCAGTTACTGTGGGGCCAGGCACCCATGCAGCTCAATGGGAACAGGGAATAATACCAATGGAGAGAGTCAAACTGATCCAAGTAACAGTTTGAAGATGGAAAAAATGCCCCATTCATACAGAGACAGGAAGAGCATCAGAGAGTTTGATTTCAGATACCAGCACTGTGCCCAGTTAGAAGATAATTTCTCTCTCCAACTTGGGTTGTACCTCGCTGTAACAGTGTGATGACAGATCACACCTTGACAACTATAGTGATCTCATCTGAAATGTTGTCCTTCATTCGTTGATGGATTTTGTAAATCTTTTTACAGGTTAAAAATGACAAGGAAGTTTTGCTGTCTCTGTCCAGATATTTAAGAACTGGAGCAAGGGATTCACTCGATCATCTTTCCTGCTCAGACTGTGGGGAGGGATTCACTTGATCATCTGACTAACTGGCATGTCTGTCATTTTACACGGGGGATCCCATTCATCTGCTCAGAAAGTGGGAATGAATTCAGTCTGTCATTTCAACTGAAGGTACATCAGCAAGTTCATACTGGGCAAGGCCATTCACCTGTTCTGTGTGTAAGAAAGCATTTAGTCTGTCATCCCACTTGTGGACACACCAGTCAGTTCACACTGGGCAGAGGCTGTTCATCTGAACTTGTGGGGAAGGATTCACTCGGTCATCTGACCTAATGGCTCACCAGCGAGTTCACACCGGGGAGCGGCCGTTCACCTGCTCGGACTGTGGGAAAGGATTCACTTACTCATCTAAGCTGAAGGTACATCAGCGAGTTCACACTGGAGAGAGGCCGTTCATCTGCTCGGACTGTGGGAAGGGATTCACTCAGTCATCCACCCTACAGAGTCACCAACGAGTTCACACTGGGGAGAAGCCATTCACCTGCTCAGACTGTGGGAAGGGATTCACTCAGTCATCCACCCTACAGAGTCATCAACGGGTTCACACTGGGGAGAAACCATTCACCTGCCCAGACTGTGGGAAGGGATTCACTTTATTATCTCACCTACAGAGACACCAATCAGTACACACTGGAAAGAGGCCATTCACTTGCTCAGTCTGTGGGAAGACATTCACTCAGTCATCCCACCTACAGAGTCACCAGCGAGTTCACACTGGGGAGAAGCCGTTCACCTGCTCAGACTGTGGGAAAAGATTCACTTGGTCATCTGATCTACTGAGACACCAGCGATTTCACACTGGGGAGAAGCCATTCACCTGCCCAGACTGTGGGAAAGGATTCACTTTATTGTCTCACCTACAGAGACACCAGTTAGTACACACTGGAAAGAGGCCATTCACCTGCTCAGTCTGTGGGAAGGGATTCACTCAGTCATCCCACCTACAGAGTCACCAACGAGTTCACACCGGGGAGAGGCCATTCTCCTGCTCAGACTGTGGGAAGGGATTCACTCATTTATCCGAACTACAGAGTCACCAACGAGTTCACACTAGGGAGAAGCCGTACACCTGCTCAGACTGTGGAAAGCATTTCACTAGATCATCCACCCTATTGGCACACCAGTCAGTTCACACTGGGGAGTGGCCGTTCACCTGCTGTGAATGTGGGAAGGGATTCACTCGGTCATCTCATCTACTGAAACACCAGCGAGTTCACTCTGGGTAGCGGCCAATCACCTGCTCAAACATTGGAAAGAGATTCTCTCAGCCATCTCCACCAAATGAGCATCAGTGAATTCACATTGGGGAGAGGCTGTTCACCTGCTGTGAATGTGGGAAGGGATTCACTCAGTTATCTAACCTTGTGACACACTACTGGGTTCACACTGGGAAGAAAGTTTCAATAAGCTGCATGCTGGATATTTGTCCATCACCGTTGCTGAATGTAATTTCGAGAGTGACTGTCGGTGCTGAACTCTGCAATTATTGCTGCTGCTCACCACACCCAGTTCTGCACCCTGGTCACTGGGCACGGGAGGAGTTTCATATAACCATATAACAATTACAGCACAGAAACAGGCCATCTTGGCCCTTCTAATCCGTGCCGAACACTTACTCTCACCTAGTCCCACTGGCACACACTCAGCCCATAACCCTCCATTCCTATCCTGTCCATATACCTATCCAATTTTACTTTAAATGACAATACCAAACTTGTTTCTCGCACTTCTACTGGAAGCTTGTTCCACACAGCTACCACTCTCTGAGTATAGAAATTCCCCCTTGTGTTACCCTTAAATTTTTGCCCCCTAACTCTCAACTCATGTACTTTTGTTTGAATCTCCCATGCTCTCAATGGCAATAGCTTATCCACGTCAACTCTTATCTATCCCCCTCATAATTTTAAATACCTCTATCAAGTTCAGCCTCAACCTTCTACGCTCCACAGAATAAAGACCTAACTTGTTCAACCTTTCCCTGTAACTTAGATGCTGAAACCCAGGTAACATTATAGTAAATCTTCTCTGTACTCTCTCTATTTTGTTGACATCTTTCCTATAATTCTGTGAACAGAACTGCACACAATACTCCAAATTCGGCCTTGCCGATGCCCTGTACAATTTTAACTTTGCATCCCAACTCCTATACCAATGCTCTGATTTATAAAGCCCAACATACCAAAAGCTTTCTTCACCACCCTATCCACATGAGATTCCACCTTCAGGGAACTATGCACCATTATTCCCAGGTCACTCTATTCTACTGCATTCTTCAATCCCCTACCATTTACCTTGTATGTCCTATTTGGATTATTCATTCCCAAAATGTAGCACTTCACACTTCTCAGCATTAAACTCCATCTGCCATCGTTCAGCCCACTCTTCTAACTGGCCTAAATCTCTCTGCAAGCTTAGAAAACCTACTTTATTATCCAGAACGCCACCTTCCTTAGTATCATCTGCATACATACTAATCCGATTTACCACTCCATCATCCTGATCATTAATGTAAATAACAAACAACTTTGGACCCAGTACAGATCCCTGAGGCACAGCACTAGTCACCGGCCTCCAACCTGACAAACAGTTATCCACCACTACTCTCTGGCATCTCCCATACAGCCACTGTTGAACCCATTTTACTACTTCAATAATAATACCTAACAATTGAACCTTCTAAACTAACCTTCCATGTGGAACCTTGTCAAAGGCCTTACTCAAGTCCATATAGACAACATCAACATCAACTCATCAACTTTCCTCGTAACCTCTTCAAAAAATTCAATAAGATTTGTCAAACGTAACCTTCCATGCACAAATCCATGTTGACTGTTCCTAATTAGACCCTGTCTGTCCAGATAATTATATATATATATATATACCATATCTAAGAATACTTTTCATTAATTTACCCACCACGAACATCAAACTGACAGGCCTATAATTGCTAGGTTTACTCTTAGAACCCTTTTTAAACAACGGAACCACATGAGCGATACGCCAATCCTCTGACACCATCCCTATTTCTAATGACATTTGAAATATTTTTGTCCCCTGCTATTTCTACACTAACTTCCCTCAAGTTCCTAGGGAATATCCTGTCAGGACCCGGAGATGTATCCACTTATAGATTCCTTAAAAGCGCCAGTATTTCCTCCTCTTTAATCATCATAGTTTCCATAAATTCCCTACTTGTTCCCCTTACCTTACACAATTCAATATCTTTCTCCTTAGTGAATACCGAAGAAAAAAAATTGTTCAAAATCTCCCCCATCTCTTTTGGCTCCACACATAGCTGTCCACTCTGATTCTGTAAGGGACCAATTTTATCCCTCACTATCATTTTGCTATTAATATAACTGTAGAAACCCTTTGGATTTATTTTCACCTTCCTTGCCAAAGCAACCTTGTATCTTCTTTTAGCTTTTCTAATTTTTTTCTTACATTCTTTATATTCCTCGAGCACTTTATTTACCCCATGCTGCCTATATTTATTGTAGATATCTCTCTTTTTCCTAACCAAGTTTCCGATATCCTGTAGCGGGGTGCTACGCGCAGCGCTGAAATTACGACACGGAGTCGATAAACTGCAGCCACAGAATAAGTTTATTTCAAAAAACTTTTAAAGTCTTGCTTTAAAGCCTGTCTCCCCCACTCGATACTTCGAGAGGCACGTAACTGAAACCCCTTGAGGCTATCTCCCTTTGTCTCTGGCTCTGGCTAATTGTCAGCCGGTTCGAGTGAGCTAGTAATTGGGTCACCACAATCCTTTAAAAACTATGGCTCTCTCAAATTTCTAACCTTTACTTTCAACCTAACAGGAACATAAACATTCTGTACCCTTAAAATTTCACCTTTAAATGACCTCCATTTCTCTATTACATCCTTCCCATAAAACAAATTGTCCCAATCCATTCTTTCTAAATCCTTTAACATCTCCTGAAAGTAGGGCCTTTCTCCAATCAAAAATCTCAACCCTGGGTCCAGTCCTATCTTTCTCCATTATTATATTGAAACTAATGGCATTATAGTCACTAGACCCGAAGTGCTCCCCAACATATACCTCTGTCACCAGGCCTATTTCATTCCCTAACAGAAGATCCAACACTTCCCCTTCTCTAGTCAGTACCTCTATGTATTGCTGCAAAAAACAATCCTGCACACATTTTACAAACCCTAAACCATCCATCCCTTTTACAGTATGGGCTTCCCAGTCTATGTGGAGAATTACAATCTCCCACAATCACAACCCTGTGCTTACTACAAATGTCTGCTATCTCCTTGCAAGTTTGTTCCTCCAATTCTGGCTCCCCATTAGGTGGTCTATAATACACCCTTATGTATTACTACACCTTTCCCATTCCTCAATTCCACCCAAATAGACTCCCTAGATGAGCCCTCTAATCTATCCTGCCAGAGCACCGCTGTAATATTTTCTTTGACAAGCAAAGCAACACCAGCCCCTCTTGTCCTTCTGATTCGATCACACCTGAAGCAATGAAATCCAGGAATATTTACTTTTCAATCACACCCCTCCTGCAACCATGTTTCACTGATAGCAACAACATCATATTTCCAGGTATCAATCCATGCTCTAAGCTCATCCACCTTTCTTACAGTGCCCCTAGCATTAAAATAAATGCATTAAAGAAATTCTCCACCTCTTCCTCTCTGTTTATCTCTAACAATACAAAGAACTTTACTGTCTTATTTTTCTTCCTTCTCCCATACATCTGTTCCTAATCTCTGGTTCCCCTCCACACTCCCCCCCCACCCCCCCCCCCTGCCGTATCTAGCTTAAATCCACAGGCGCCTCTCTAGCAAACCTGCCTGCAAGAATATTTGTCCCCCTCCAGTTCAGATGTAAAACGTCCCGCTGGAACAGGTCCCACCTTCACTGGAAAACTGCCCAATTATCTACAATTCTGAAGCCCTCCCTCCTGCACCATGTCTTCAGCCATGTGTTGATCTGCACTATCTTACTATTTCTAAACCCACCTGCACGTGGCACTGGTAGCAATCCTGAGATTGCTATCCTGGAGGTCCTGTCCTTTAACTTAGCACCTAGCTCCCTAAACTCACCTTTCAGGACCTCCTCACTCTTCCTACTCATGCCATTGGTCCCTACATAGACCACGACATCCGGCTCCTCTCCCTCCCTCTTGAGAATACTGAGATCTCGATCCGAGATATCACGGACCCTGGCACCAGGAAGGCAACAGACCATCCGGGACTCTCGATCTCTTCCACAGAACCTCTTATCTGTCCCCCCTAACTATCGAATCCCCTATCACTACTGTTCTCCTCTTTTCCTTCCTTCCCTTCTGAGCTGAGGGTCCAGTCTCGGTGCCAGAGACACAATCACTGCATCTTGTCCCTGGTAGGTCATTGCCACCAACAGTATCCAAAACGGTATACTTGTTGCTAATGGGAACAGCCACAGGGGTGCTTTGCTCTTCCTGTCTATTCCCCTTCCCTCTCCTGATAGTCACCCAACTACCTGTCTGCTGACTCCTAGGGGTGACAATCTCCCTGAGACTCCTGTCTATTTCTGCCTCTGCCTCCCAAATGAT
This sequence comes from Hemitrygon akajei, assembly GCF_048418815.1. NCBI lineage: Eukaryota > Metazoa > Chordata > Chondrichthyes > Myliobatiformes > Dasyatidae > Hemitrygon > Hemitrygon akajei. The sequence continues at coordinate 3,524,179 of NW_027331959.1, read as the reverse complement.
CCGAAGTTCATCCAGCTCCGGCTCCAGTTCCCTAACACGGTTTGTCAGGTGCTGCAGCTGGATGCACCTTTTGCAGACAACAGTGCTCGCCCTGACTTCCCACATGCTGCAATCGGAGCACTCAACTGCCCTAACTGCTGCCTCCTCCTAAGCTAATTAGATTAGTTAAAGGTGCTTACCCGGCCTTACCTCACCTGGAGTTAAGCTCGTTCTCAGCCTCTGCTCACTATTTAAATTCTCCCGCTGCCACACGGGCCGACGTTTTATGCGCTTGCGCAGTTGTGCCCCGTTCAAACCTCGCCAAAGCCTGACTGAGCCAAAGCCGTCCCACTCTGCCTCAGTCCACTCCGACGATGGCCACTGTATATGGCGGTCTTTCTTTTTAAAACTTTGGCGCGCTGCGTCACGCGCCTGTGCAGTCTTTGCCCCGATCAGTTAAAAAAAACAGCTTCTCTCTGAGCTTCTTTTACCTTTTCCCTCTCCGCCTCTTGCCGTGATTGAAATAACCATTGAAAACTTCCTCTCCTTTTTATACCTTTGGCGCGCTACGTTTCTTCTGCAGAGTGAAGAAGCCGAGCTGACTGAAATTCTGTCTGCGATGTCCTTCGCCCCTCTAATCTCTGGGCTGAGGAAGAATGACATTGGTAGTTGACCTCCTTAATCTCGACGCATTTCCATATTATGGGTTATTTTCTCTCCTGAGAAAGCACTCCTGTCCTCTGAAGACTGAAAGCAGAATGGGAAACCATCAGTTGGATGTTCCAACGAAGCAGGGACAGAAACCAGAGGCAGGTCTGCACAGGGCAGAGTTTGGGGCTCCGAACGATGGTCGGGGTAAGTTCGTATGATGAGGAGAAGGGAATCATCAGCTGGGTGTGGCAACGAATGACAGAGTAGCAACATTTGGAAGCTGATTGACAGAGAAAATCTTTTGGTTGTCTGACTGATGACACAAACAATACCCGTGGTGAGGTGCTCCACTGGTTGAGGAAGATGTGTGTGTTGGGAATGGTTTTATCTATTCAGGGAGTTGTTCCTGCTTGTTATCCTGTAATATTATTAATGGCCTCCTAGGTTCCCCAGCGTTTTGTGTATGTGTTGCTTGGATATGTAGAGTCCACTGATTTTCTCCTGTTTTTGAAAAGAGCAAAAGCGGGGTTATATAATATAGCAAGAAAATAGTAGGAAGTCAGAGGATTGGAAAGCTTTGACATAACCAACAGAAGACAACTAAAACACACACACAGGAGAGGCAAGATGAAAAATTGAGGTAAGTGAGCCAATAATATCAAGTATCAAAAGTTTTTCAGATACATAAAGAGTACAAGAGAGGCAAGAGTTGATATTGTACCACTGGAAGATGATGCTGGCGAGTTAATAATAAAGGAAAGAACCAGCGGCCGAATGTAATAAGTATTTTGTGCCAATCTTCACTGTGTAAGACACTCGCAGTATAAGACCATAAGACATTGGGGCAGAATTAGGCCATTCAGCCCCATCGATTCTGCTCCAGCGTTCTATCATGGCTGATCCCGGTTCTCACTCAACCCCACGCAGCTTCCTCCTCGACATATCCTGCAATGCCCTGACTGATCAACAAACTATTAGCTTCTGCCTTAAATGTACTCACAGACTTGGCCCCCACCTCTGTCTGTGTCAGAGAATTCCACAGCTTCACCGCTCTCGGACTAATTAAAATCCTCCTTAACTGCTCTAAAAGGTCACTCCTCAGTTTTGAGGCTGTGCCCTCTGTTATGGCTACCCCCACCATACAAACTGTCCTCTCCTCATCCACCCTATCTAGAGCTTTCCGCATTCGGTAGGTTTCAGTGAGATTTACCCCCATCATCCACATTTATTAAACATAGGTCAGTGCAGGAGTACAGGCCCAAGGCTGGCAAACGCTCCTCATTTCTTAACCCCTTCATTCCCGGAAACATCTTCTTGAACATCCTCTGGCCTCTCTCCAACGACAACACTCCTTTTTTGAGATATGGGTCCCACATCCTCTAAGTGCAGCCTAAGTAATGTCTTCTAAAATATCCACATTATCTCCTTCCTTATATATTCTGATTCACTTTAAGTAAATGCCAGAATTGCATTTGCCTTCTTTACCACAGGCTCAACCTATAAATTAACCTTCTGGGAGTCTCGCCCGAGGACTCATATTTCCCGCTGTACTTCTGATGTTTGAAACTTCTCCCCAATCAGATAATAGTTCACTATTGTTCCTTTTACCAAAATGCATTATCATACACTTCCTAATAATGTATTCTATCTGCCACTTTTTTGCCCGGTCTTCAAATTTGTCTGTGTCCTGCTGCAATCGTATTGCTTCCTCAGCCGGACCAACACCTCCACCTATCTTTGAATCATCCGTAAACCTTGCCACAAAGCCATCAGTTCCATTATCCAACTCATTGACAAGCAATGTGAATAGTACCGGACCGAATACTGACCCTTGTAGACCACAAGTCACTGCTAGCCAAACAGAAAAGGCTCCTTTTATTCCCACTTGCTGCCTCTTGGCTGTTAGCCATTCCTCTATCCATGCCAGTATTTCTTCTGATTTTCATCCTGTTAAGCATTCTCATGTGTGACACCTTCTCAGAAGCCTTCTGAAAGTTTAATTAAATTATATCCACTGCCGCTCGTTTCTCCATCCTGCTTATGACTTCCTCGAAGAACTCTAACAGGCAAGATTGCCCTGTACAGAAGCTATGCTGGCATTGACTTTTTTTCTCATTAGTCTCCTGGCACCTCAAAACCTCATCTGTTATAATAGACTCAAACGCTTTCCCAGCCACTGAGGTTAGGCTAACAGGACTATAATTTGTTTTAATTGCCTGGTGTTGAATTTTAAAAGATACCCAATTATCTAACTTCCTTCTCACTTTTGCTTTCTTATATGCACTTTTCTTGGCTTTTATGCAGTCCATAACTTCCTTTGTCAGCCACGGTAGCCTAGCCCCGCTGTTTCAGAACTGCTTCTGCGGGACATAACTATCCTGTACATTATGAACTATTCTCAGAAATGGGGAATTCTCACCTGGGGAATCACCTCTCCCATGCCTCTGTAATTCCCTTTATTCCATTGCGATACTACGCATGTGACCTATGGTTCTCCCTCACAGATTGCAGTAGGAATTCAATCATTTTATGATCCCTACCTTCTATTGGTTCCTTTACATTAACCTCCCGAATAAGATCTGCGTTGTTACACAACACCAGAACTGAGATAGCAGTTCCCCGATTAGGCTCAACCATCAGCTGCTCTAAAAAATCTGTTTCGTAAGCATTCACTCTCTTGTGATCGGACACACATCTGACTTTCCCAATTCTCCTGCAGATTGAGGTCATCCACTACAATTGTGTCATTAAATTTATTACATAAATGCCAAACATTCAGAAGTATCTGGGGCAGAATTGAGGATAAATGCTTCTACCAAGGAGAGAAGGTGTCACTAAAGATTCATTTTCTGCATTCATATTTAGACTTCTTCCCTGCAAATCTTGGTGCTGTTAGTGACGAGCATGGTGAAAGGTTTCACGAAGATGTTGTGGTCAAGGAGAAAATATACAAGGGCAACTGAATCCAGCAATGCTGCAATTTATTGTTGGACACTTAAGCGAGCAACCTCAGATACGGAGTACAAAGGAAAATCATTAACAAAATATTTTTAACTTAGTTGAGCTATTGCAAAGCATTAGCACCATTATGCAATTAAACACATTATATTCAATAAAAGTTAATTTGTCGTTTTTCCAAATTCCTACGTGATACATGTAGTCTGAAATTCTATTTGTGTTAATCTTCAAGCAGTCTATCATAAACAAAAAAAAAATTGAAGAAGCAACACTTTTGAAAAAGATTGTTGTCCAGTGAAATTACAGGACAGTTAGTCTGACCTCAGTGGTCAGGAAGATGTTCGAGTGTATTAAGGGTGAGTTTTTTGGGTACTGTAATTGGGGAGGCATGATGAAGTAGGACAAAGTTAGCAGGATTCCTTTACAGGAAATAGTGCCTCATAAATACCTTGGAATATTTTGAGGAAATAACAGGCAGGATAGATAAAGCAGAGGCAATGGATGTTGTTTGCTTTGATTTTCAGATGATTTTAACAAGGTACGCCATGCAAGGCTGATTGAGAAAGTAAGGAGGCATGGAATCCAAGAGGACATTGCTTTATGGATCCAGAACTGGCTTGCCACAGAAGGCAAAGAGTGGTTGTAGACGGGTCATATTCTGAATGGAGGTCAGTGACCAGTGGTGTGCCTCAGATCTGTTCTGGGTCTCCTACTCTTCGTGATTTTTATAAATGACCTGGATGAGGAAGCGGAGGGATTACTAAGTTTGCTGATGACACAAATGTTGGGTGCGTTGTGGATAGTGTGGAGGGCTGTCAGAGGTTACAGCAGGATATTGATAGAATGCAAAACTGGGCTGAGAATTGGCAGATGGAGTTCAACCCAGACAAGTGTGAGGTGGTTCATTTTAGTAGGTCAAATATGATGGCAGAATATAGCATTGATGGTAAGACTCTTGGCAGTGTGGATGATTGGAGAGATTTTGAGGTCCGAGAGCATAGGATGTGGAAACCATAGAACGGGTGCAGATGGGATATAGAAGAATGTTGCCTGGATTGGGCAGCATGCCTTATGAGAGAAGGTTCAGTGAACTCGGCCTTTTCTCCTTGGAGTGACGGAGGATGAGAGGTGACCTGATAGAGGTGTATATCATGATGAGAGGCATCGGTCTTGTGGTGAGTCAGAGGCTTTTTCCCAGGGCTGAAATGGTTAACACGAGAGGGCACAGTTTTAAGGTGCTTGGAAGTAGGTACAGAGGAGATATCAGGGGTAAGTTTTTTATGCAGAGAGTAGTGAGTGCATGGAATGGGCAGCCAGCGACGGTGGTCGAGGCAGAAATGATAGGGTCTTTTAAGAGTCTCCTGGATAGGTATATGGAGATTAGAAATTTAGAGGATTCTTGGTAAGCCTAGGTAGTTCTAGGGTAAGGGCATTTTCTGCACAGCTTTGTGGGCAGAAGTGCCTGTATTTTGTTGCAGGTTTTCGATGTTTCTAAGGTGCTGCACGTGAGGCTGCTTAACAAGATCACAGCTCATGGAATTACAGTAAAGATACTTGTATGGATCGAAGAGTGGCTGACTGACAAGGGAGAAAGAGTCCGAGAATCTGCAATTCTGTATTGCTGTTGGTAACTAATAGTGTTCCGTAGGGGGTCGGTATTGAGACCGGACCTTTTCATGTTATATCTGAATGATATGGATGACGGATTTGATACCTTGGAGACTGCTGCACCCTTGGCTTTATCACAGGCCAGAGAAGTCGTGTCAGAGCTTTGGAATGTGCAAAATATTATTCCTTTGTTTAAAAAGAGAAGTGGAGATAACTCTGAAAATTATAGTTTAGTGAGTCTTACGTTTGTGTGCAAACTATTGGAAAAGATTGTTAGAGAGATAATTTAAGAGAAATTGGAGACGGGAATTGAAATAGTCATTATTGCTTTCAGAGGGGCAGCTCTTGTCTCAGAAGCCGTGTTGTATTTTGTGAGGGTATGACAAAGCACATTGATAAAGGTAGAGACGCTGATATGGGAAAATGGATTTTAATAAAACATTTGATAGGTTTCACCGAAGTCACCGACAGCAAAAGTTATCTAGCAGGATCCTTGCCTCGCCCTGCCTCTGCCTGGAGCTTTGCCTTGCCTTGCCTCGCCTTGCCTGTGTCTGAGTCTCGCCCTGTTTGCAACTGTACGTCCGTGTCCGCGTCTTCGATAGGCAGGTCGGGCCATTTTGCCGCTACTTAGCGTTGGGAACTGTCTCATCGTGTCCGCATTCTGTGTGATGACTCCCGGCCCTACGTCCTGTACCCAAGGAGGGGTCCCGGCTCGGTGTTCCATGTTCCTATCCTCCCTCGACCCAGGCTCAGTGTTCTGCGTTCCTGTCTCTTTCTCGACCAAGGCTCTGGTGTTCCAAGTATCAAGTCCTGGCTCTGGCGTTCCAAGGATCAAGTCCTGGCTCTGTCGTTCCAAGGATCAAGTCCTGGCTCTGGTGTTCCAAGTATCAAGTCCTGGCTCTGGCGTTCCAAGGATCAAGTCCCGGCTCTGGCGTTCCAAGGATCAAGTCCTGGCTCTGGTGTTCCAAGGATCAAGTCCTGGCTCAGGCGTTCCAAGTATCAAGTCCTGGCTCTGTCGTTCCAAGGATCAAGTCCTGGCTCTGGTGTTCCAAGGATCAAGTCCTGGCTCAGGCGTTCCAAGTATCAAGTCCTGGCTCTGTCGTTCCAAGGATCAAGTCCTGGCTCTGGCGTTTCAAGTATCAAGTCCTGGCTCTGGCGTTCCAAGGATCAAGTCCTGGCTCTGGTGTTCCAAGGATCAAGTCCTGGCTCTGGCGTTTCAAGTATCAAGTCCTGGCTCTGGCGTTCCAAGGATCAAGTCCTGGCTCTGGTGTTCCAAGGATCAAGTCCTGGCTCAGGCGTTCCAAGTATCAAGTCCTGGCTCTGTCGTTCCAAGGATCAAGTCCTGGCTCTGGCGTTTCAAGTATCAAGTCCTGGCTCTGGCGTTCCAAGGATCAAGTCCTGGCTCTGGCGTTCCAAGAATCAAGTCCTGGCTCTGGTGTTCCAAGGATCAAGTCCTGGCTCAGGCGTTCCAAGTATCAAGTCCTGGCTCTGTCGTTCCAAGGATCAAGTCCTGGCTCTAGTGTTCCAAGGATCAAGTCCTGGCTCAGGCGTTCCAAGTATCAAGTCCTGGCTCTGTCGTTCCAAGGATCAAGTCCTGGCTCTGGCGTTTCAAGTATCAAGTCCTGGCTCAGGCGTTCCAAGTATCAAGTCCTGGCTCTGTCGTTCCAAGGATCAAGTCCTGGCTCAGGCGTTTCAAGTATCAAGTCCTGGCTCTGGCGTTTCAAGTATCAAGTCCTGGCTCTGGCGTTCCAAGGATCAAGTCCTGGCTCTGTCGTTCCAAGGATCAAGTCCTGGCTCTGGCGTTTCAAGTATCAAGTCCTGGCTCTGGCGTTCCAAGGATCAAGTCCTGGCTCTGGTGTTCCAAGGATCAAGTCCTGGCTCAGGCGTTCCAAGTATCAAGTCCTGGCTCTGTCGTTCCAAGGATCAAGTCCTGGCTCAGGCGTTTCAAGTATCAAGTCCTGGCTCTGGCGTTCCAAGGATCAAGTCCTGGCTCTGGCATTCCAAGGATCAAGTCCTGGCTCTGTCGTTCCAAGAATCAAGTCCTGGCTCTGGCGTTCCAAGGATCAAGTCCTGACTCTGGCGTTCCAAGGATCAAGTCCTGGCTCTGGCGTTCCAAGGATCAAGTCCTGACTCTGGCGTTTCAAGTATCAAGTCCTGGCTCTGGCGCTCCAAGGATCAAGTCCTGGCTCTGGCGTTCCAAGGATCAAGTCCTGGCTCTGTCGTTCCAAGGATCAAGTCCTGGCTCTGGCGTTCCAAGTATCAAGTCCTGGCTCTGGCGTTCCAAGGATCAAGTCCTGGCTCTGTCGTTCCAAGGATCAAGTCCTGGCTCTGTCGTTCCAAGGATCAAGTCCTGGCTCTGGCGTTCCAAGGATCAAGTCCTGGCTCTGGCGTTCCAAGGATCAAGTCCTGACTCTGGCGTTTCAAGTATCAAGTCCTGGCTCTGGCGCTCCAAGGATCAAGTCCTGGCTCTGGCGTTTCAAGTATCAATTCCTGGCTCTGGCGTTCCAAGGATCAAGTCCTGGCTCTGGCGTTCCAAGGATCAAGTCCTGGCTCTGGCGTTTCAAGTATCAAGTCCTGGCTCTGGCGTTCCAAGGATCAAGTCCTGGCTCTGGCGTTCCAAGGATCAAGTCCTGGCCCTGGCGTTTCAAGTATCAAGTCCTAGCTCTGTCGCTCCAAGGATCAAGTCCTGGCTCTGGCGTTTCAAGTATCAAGTCCTGGCTCTGGCGTTCCAAGGATCAAGTCCTGGCTCTGGCGTTCCAAGGATCAAGTCCTGACTCTGGCGTTCCAAGGATCAAGTCCTGGCTCTGGCGTTCCAAGGATCAAGTCCTGACTCTGGCGTTCCAAGGATCAAGTCCTGGCTCTGGCGTTTCAAGTATCAAGTCCTGGCTCTGGCGTTCCAAGGATCAAGTCCTGGCTCTGGCGTTCCAAATATCAAGTCCCGGCTCAGGCGCTCCAAGAATCAAGTCCTGGCTCTTACCCCCGAGCTCCTAGTCCTAACCCCAGACGCTGACTCCCAGCCTAGTCCCAGGCCTGAGTCCTCGGCCATAACGCCTATTCCCGCTTCCTCTTTGCTCTCCTTGATTTCTCTCCGTTCTATCCTTGCGTCACGGCTCTCCTTGTAAATAGTAATAAACTCTATTTAGTTAACCTTACGAAACGTGTTTGTGTCCTGCATTTGGGTCCTCCTCCAGCAGCCTTGCCGCTCCACGTTTTGACATGATTGTTAGCAGTCTCGTGGAACAGAGGGATGTTAGCGTCCACATCCACAGATTCTGCAATGTTTCTTCATGCTTTGACAGGCAGTTTAAGAAGACGAATTGGGTGTCAGCTGCATTAGGTAGGGGATTGAGTTCAGGAGCCACGAGGTCATGTGGCAACATCCTTGTAAATCTCCTCTGCACCCTTTCTATAGTTTCCACATCCTTCCTGCAGTGAGGTGACCAGAACTGAGCAGAGTACTCCAAGTAGGGTCTGAGCAGGGTCCTTTATAGCTGTAATATTATCTCTTGGCTCTTGAACCCAATCCCACAGTTGATGAAGGCCAATGCACGGTATGCATTCTTAACCACACATCCAACTTGCATAGAAGCTTTGAGTGTCCAATGCACTCGTCCCCAAGATCCCTCTGATCCTCCACGCTGCCAAAAGTGTTACTATTAATCCTATATTCTGCCATCATATTTGACCTGCGAAAGTCAACCACCTCACACTTATCTTCGTTGAACTCCATCTGCCATCTCTCAGCCCAGTTTTGCATCCTATTGATGTCCTGATGTAACCTCTGACAGCCCTCCACACTATCCACAACACGTCCAACCTTTGTGTCATCAGAAAACTTACTAACCCATACCTCCCCTTCCTCATCCAGGTCTTTCATAAAAATCATGAAGAGAAGGGATCCCAGAACAGATCCCTGAGGTACACTACCGGTCACCAACCTCCATTCAGAATATGACCCGTCTACAACCACACTTTGCAAGCCAAATCCCGATCCACAAAGCAATGTCCCCTTGGATCCCATGCCTCCTCACTTTCTCAATAAGTCTTGCATGGGGTTCCTTATCAAACGATTTTCTAAAATCCATATACACTACAGCTATGGCTCTACCTTCATCGGTGTGTTTATTCACATCCTCAAAACATACAATCAGGCTCGTAAGGCACGACCTGCCTTTGACAAAGCCATTGTGACTATTCATTATCATATTCTACCCCCTGAAACGGTCATAAATCCTGCCTCACAGGATATTCTCCATCAACTTACCAACCACTGAAGTAAGACTCACTGGTCTATAATTTCCTGTGCTATCTTAGCTCCCTTTTTTGGAATAAGGAAACAACATCTGCAAACCTGCAATCCTCTGGAACCTCTCCCATCCCCATTGATGATGCAGAGATCATTGCCAGAGGCGCAACAATCTCCTCCCTCGCTTCCCACAGTAACCTGGGGTGTATCTTGTCTGCTTCCAGTGACTTAATTAACTTGATGCTTTTGAAAAGCTCCAGCACATCCTCTTTCTTAACGTCTATATGCTCAAGCTTTTCAGTCCGCTGTAAGTCATCCCTCCAGTCGCCAAGGTCCTTTTCCGTAGTGAGTACTGAAACAGGTTTGTGGGGTGCCTGGGTTTGTCGTGCCTCAGTGTGTTAGGACCCTCCCAGGGTGTGTGTGGTCTCACAGTATATCAGGATCCTTCCAGGGGTGTCTGAAGTCTCATAGTGCGTTAGATCCCTTCCAGGGATCCGTGGGGTCTCTCGGTGTGTCAGGACACTACCAGGGGAATGTGGGTCTCACTGTCTCTCAGGAAACTTCGGTGTGTGTAGGGTCTCACAGTTTATCAGGACATGGCGGGGTGTGGGATCTCACAGTGTGGAACAGTGTCAAATATTACAAGTAGAAGGCAGAGATTGAAGCAGAGGGCAAAGGGGATCTGAGGAAGAGATTTTTCACTCAGAGGGTAGTTGAAATCTGGAACACACTGCCTGAGGTGGTGGTGGAGGCAGGTCCCTTCACAACATTAACGAAGTGGATGAGCATTGAAACTGCCGAGATACAGTCGGCTATGAACCAAGTGCTGATAAATGGGACCAGTGTAGACAGTGAGTGGATGGTCAGAACAGGTATGGCCGGCCAAAGGCCTGTTTCCGTGCTGTGTGATCCGCCACTCCGGACATGCTAAATTAACGATGGTGGCACCGCAAGGCGTTGATTTCAAAACTCCACACCCCTCCCCAACCGGCATCCCTTTGTCTCCACTGCGAATATCTGTTTCCGTTAAGATAACATATAAATTGGTCACTTCTACTAAACAACTGGCAATTGATGAAGTTCCTGTGTCTTCTTCCATTAATGTTGCTTCCTTACAATAAAACTAACCCTCTCACTGTGTCAGAATCAGTGACTAAATCCGGCCCCAAACACTGTGCTTTCATCCCTGCACATTGTAACTTGAACCATCTCACTGAGGGTCTGATGGAGACACAACTCCTGCCCTCTGCACATGCGATCGCATTTCCCCTGCTTCTGACATTGCAAATGCCCTCAGAATGGTTTTCTGATTCAGTCTGAAGGTGATGGTACATTCAGCCCGTCGTCAGACCTGACAAACCATGTCTTCCCACAGCTGGTCCCACCTGTTGGTGTGTCCTCTTTCCTCCATCTCCGGGGAAGCTGCATCTCCACACAAACTCCTCACTTGAGACGACAGTCTGTACCCGTGACACAGGAAATCACATCTCTGTCAATCTCCTGATACTGTGCATGACCTGCTCACCTCCGGGTATCCTCCCTCAACAAGCTTCCTCCTCAGTCACCGTCTGTGAGATTATATATATAAAAAAAGCAATTAAAACCATCTATCAGGCAGCTCCTGTACCCCTCCACCCCAGACGATGGCTCGCTGGTTAAAACTCTCTTTCCTCAGCCCCAGATATGTCAGCAGATCCGAATCCACTGTAGGGAAATTTACATCTCACAAGAGGCTGTACAAACCCGTGTCTTTCTCTGATGCAAGGTCACTGACACCCCTCCCCCTTTCCCATTCTGCACTCGCAGCCCATGACGGTGACAGCTGTTCCCAGACTCTGGGGCTTTGTAACAAACACAATGTCAACATCACGATTAGACAATAATTAATTTGAAGAGAGTATTGTTGCTTCCTTAAAGGATACCCGAGCGTCCAATACAACGGAGGAGATCCTCCCCTGTTTACAACTGTATTTGACCCGGGTCACGGAACCGGAGATCCCTACAGACCTCCTACAGTATCGGAGGCCGGAGGGACAACGGAGAGGTAAATCACAAACACGACAAAGTCTGCAGATGCTGGAAGTCCAGAGCAACACAAACAAAATGCTGGCGGAACTCAGCAGGCCGGGCAGAATCTATCAACAGTTGACGTTTCCCGTTGAGATCCTTCTTCAGGACTGAGAAGGAAGGGGAAACGTATCGGAATAAAAACGGGGCGGGTGAGGAAGGGGTAACTATGGGTCACATTGTCAGGGTGTTAAGTTTACCAGGAGACAGACACAAACCGAGACAAACACCACGCTGCCCACTCCACCAACAACACGGCAGACCCGGACACATAACAGGGGACTTTACATCTCACAACACTGGATTCAGTGATGAAACCCGTGATTAAAGTTGTTGGCCCACTGAAATCATCAGAAACGTCAATTAAAGTGTTTTTATATGTGAGCCTCTCCCACAGGTGACGTCAGACCCCCCACGCGGCTGACGTCACACATGGGCTCCACACACCTGGAACTGCCCTCGCGTGAGCAGTGTCTTACGTCACCCACGAGCTGGAGAGGTCGAGCTTTATCGGTTTAATGGCTGGGCTACTAACCACGTGACCATCCCCTCCCCCCACCGCTGTCAACGGAGGGTTCGGGAGCTGCGCTATTCCTATTGGTGCGAAGCGATGTCAATCACTGGTTAAACCAAGTCTCGGAGGCGGACAAGCGGAGTGGGCGTTACCACCGCTTCGTTCGTCTCCCGCTGAAGCGCCGACCGCCTCATCAGAGCTGAGAAAACCTCAAAGTAAATGGCCGCTTTCTGATTTATTTCCATTTCCCTCCGAGGGAAGTTGGGGCGTTTGTGAAACGTCTCTTGCGGCCGGAGACTGATGTATCGCTGAGAGGTAGGAGGAGACCGTTCGGCCCGTCGTTTTGATGCCGGTTCCCCGTGGTGAGGGAGGGAGAGGGGGATTTTACTGAAAGGATGAAGATGGTGAGCGACGGGGCGGACAGGATGTTTGTCCTGGTGGGGACAGGAGGGACTCATCTGTGGAAATGTCTGAGACCACGGTGGTGTCGAGCAGAGGGATTCACCACATTGGGGGGCAAACACCGGCAGACTGTTGCCCTGCAATTGGGGCCAATGGTCCGGGCAAAGTGACAATTATTTGAGATTTGTTGAAACTGTACCTGGAATATGGTGTAAAATCCCGCTCCCTATAATCACACGGGTTATATAGACCAATCCCTCTGGACTGAGAGTGGACGGGAAATAGTCAGAGAAAATAGGCGAGGGGTGGGGATGGGGCAAGAGCTGGGGAGTAAGTGGTGGATCCAGGTGAGGGGGGAGATGGGAAGGTGGAAATAGTGACAGGGGTGGGAGGTGAGTGGTTGGGGCAACACGGGGCTGCAGAAGATGTAAATTAATTCCATAAGGCAGGGGTGTCAAACTCATTTTAGGTCCCGGGCCGCATTGAGCAAAATGCAGCTTCATGCGGGCCGGATCAGTCGGACGCGTGCGAACACAGCTTTCGTTGCCTCCGTTTTTTCAGCCTGCTCTCATGTGTCTCAGTCTCTGCTATAACTACAAAGTGTTTCACTTTACAAATTCCGTTTCTTATGAAGAAGACTACCGAATAAACACTAAAACCCCTGAAAACCTGGTACCTGAATAAACTCAGCATTAGCCATATCATACGCCATAGGCGCTTCGATTACTGGGGCCAGCTTTAATAGTAATTAGATATTATCTCGCGGGCCAAAGATAATTCCACCGCGGGCCTTGAGTTTGACATATATGCCATAGAGGATTTACAAAGAGGTTAGAGAGTATTTGTTATCGAGAGTGCAATGAAGATTCACCAGACTGATCCCTGGAGTGGTGGGGTCTGTAAATCCCCACCACAGAGGGCGGTGAAGACTCGATGATCGTCCTCACATAAAACAGAGGCCGGCAGATGTGTGGAGATCGAAGGGATCGAGGAAATGAGGATCGGGCAGAAACATGTGGCTGAGATGGGAGAGCAGCCATCATCTTGTTGATGGTTAGAGGGGCTGAATGGCCACAGATAGAAAAGAGCAGACAGATCGAATAGATCTGCGGGGTAATCTCAATACACAGAGGCAGTGAGTACCTGGATTAAGCAGTTCAGTGTTTGCATCGTTGGTTATCTACCTCAGGTTCAGTATCCTCACCGTGTTTGGAAATTCCCATTCACTGTCGTCTGTCTGTGAGCAGCTGGAAGTTAAAGAAACACTCAAGATGCTGGAGACGTGAAATCACATCAGAAATTGTTTGAAGCCATTCCGACACAGGGTGCTGGAGCTGAAACACTAACTTTGTTCCCCACAACAGATATTCTTTGTCTGTTAAGTGTTACTTGAATTTGCAGTTTTTTAGAACATTTCGTTGGAATGATTTAAGTCTCCTAGGAAATGGACTTGTGTCGGACGTACAATGTAATTCACTCTCTTACAGCACAGAAACAGGTTTTTCGGCCCATCTAGCCTGTGCCATTTTCTGCCTGGATCCATCCACGTGCACCCAGAATCTAGATGTCAATACCTCCCTCATCCACGTACCCCACAAACTTCTCTTCAATGCTGCAATTGAACCCGCATCCACGTTCGCATCACCATCTGAGAGAAGTAAACATCACAACGAACAGGGTTGTCGGAACAGATCGGTTCAGAACACTCCTGGGTACCGGCTTCCAGAGTGAATACGCTTCTCACTCTACCACCACCCTCTGCCTCCTGTGGCCAAGTCATTTCGGTATCCACAAAGCCAAGTTCCCCTGGATCTATGCTTCCTACCACCCTGACCCGGCCTAATTTCGGGAACGTTGTTAAAATTCTCACTAAATTCCATTTGGCGCTTCTTCGTGAATTTTAATAAATATTCCCGAATACCTTAAGTGTAGTGAACAGTGAAAAGATAAGTGCAGAATACATAAAATTGAAAAAGACCGAAAAAAAAATGAAGTTCCATTGTGTGTGTGTCTGTGTGTGTATTATCCTGTGAAAGTGTGCATTTTTGTGAGGGAGAAATGAACAGAAAAATAGGTGGAAGATTGAAAAATAGATGGACAGAAGCGCAGATAGAGAGAGAGAGAGATGTCCCCATCGCAGGTAAATTGTTTTGCTGTAACAGAATCAAAGAGATCGGCGTGGGCAGGAACGCCGGCATGGACATCGTAGACCTCACTACACACATCGGTGCTGTGAAACTCCATGGACAAGGTGGAGCGAACTGCCCGCTTGCATGAGCAGAATATATTGATTGCAGAGAGTCAATGTGTGGTAGGGCAGGACAAGAGGAACTCTGTCGCTATTGCTCCATTGTCTTCATAAATGCTACCCGACCGGCTGAGTTCCTTCAGTACTTTGTGTGTGTTGCTTTGGGTTTACAGCATCTGCTGAAATCCACCTGTTTAACATACTGAGATGAACATTTTTTTTCAGGTATGTCGCATCCGGAATCCAGCATCAGGCTGGATTCGAACTCAGGACCTCTCGCCTCGAAGTCCGGCGCTGATGCCAATGCGCCAGCAGCCGTAGTGGCAACAGAAATGAACATATTTTTTGAAAATTTCAGATGGATGGAGACGCACGGAGAAGTGAATCCATAAAACCATCAGATATACGAGCAGAAGTAAGCTATTCGTCTCAACGGGTCTGCTCCGCCAATGAATCATGGGCTGATCTAATTATTCCAGACATCTGAACTCCCCTGCTTTCACCCCATACCCTTTGATGCACTGCCTAATCAAGAACCTATCTATCTCGGTCTTAAATACACCAAATAACTTGTCCTCCAAGGATGCTCGTAGCATCAAATTACAGAGATTTACCACCCTCTGATTACAGTGATTTCCCCACATCTGAGTTCTAAATGGACGTCCTTCAAGTCCGAGGTCGTGCCATCTTGTCCTAGAATCCCCTACCATGGGAAATTAACTTTGTCATATCTAATCTGTTCTGGCCTTTTAACATTCAATATGCGATCTCCCTCATTCTCCTGAACTCCATGGAATACAGCCCAAGAGATGTCAGACGATCCTCATACGGTAAACCTTGCATTCCTGGAATCATTCTCTGAATCTTCTCTATACCCTCTCCAATATCAGTATATCATTTCTAAAATAAGGATCCCAAAACTGCACACAATACTCTACCAATTTCCCTCTATTTTTTCCTCTATTATTTCCCTCGATCTTTCAATTGCCCTCTATTTTCCTAAGTTCCATATACCTATCTAAGAGTCTCTTAAAAGAACCTATTGTATCCGCCTCTACCACCGTCGCTGGCAGTGCATTCCACACACATTGTTCAATAAACGTAACCCTGACATCTCCTCCGTACCTACTCCCAAGCAGATTAAACTTTTGCCCCTTCGTGTTATCCGTTTCAGTCTTTGGGAAAAGCCTCTGCATATCCACACAACCATTGCTTCTCCTCATCTTATACACCTGCATGAATTTCCCGCATGATTTTCTTCAGGATGAATAAGACAATAAACACACTATGGTTTCGAAATTCTCCAGGGCTCCGAACTGAGGTGGTTAAACTCCTTCTTCCCTGCTCTTTTCAACTTTTTGAGTCATTTTCACTCATTTAAAAGGACTGTGCCACAGACAGCTGAGTTGCTGCATTGCACCTCTAAAGTCTGACAGCAGACTAGCGAGTGAATCTTCGATGGAGCAGAATCAGAAACCAGAGAGTTGCCCGCCTGAGTCAGGGCTTTGGGGCTCCAGAAAGGGATGGGGTCTAGAGTTTACGAGGAGGAGGAAGAGGAATCAGACCAGTAGAATGCGGCTACAAATGAATGATCAGCAACATTTGGAAACTGTTTGATCGAAAAAAAAGTGGTTAATTTCTGCAAAATACTGGTAGAAATCAACAGATCAGGCAGCAAATGAGGAGAGGAACAAATAGACAACGTTTAGTCCGAGCCCGTTCAGCATGCCTAGACTGTGCACTCCTCTGCTTAGTTGCCACCTGAACTGCAGTTTTGTGTGTATGTGTCTACATTTCTAGCAACAGCATAACCTCTTGTGTTTAATATCTGCATTTGTAAGAAGGTTCTACTTTGGCATTAGAAACGCGGAACGTTTGCTGATATTAAGAGCATTGTTTCTTAGAAGCTGCTTCCTGCGTTAAAAGAGCTGCTGAGTTTTCTACACCAAAACAAAACTGAGGTCTGGATATGGAACCGGTGCTTGCAGAGACTTTTAATGGCACCGCGATTACCCTGAAAGCTCTGCTGAACAATTCTCACTGTCGCTGATGCACCGATCGAATGCGCAGGCGTCAGGGTTGCGGATGTCCCGAATATCGCGCATGCGCGCAGTACACAAAAGGCCTTGGGAGGATCAATAAAAAGGTAAGTGTTTCGCTGGGTTAACATTTTCACTACCGACTGAGGGGCTATTTCTGTGAACTCAGTACATCGTGACCCACAATCACGGGACAGTCCTGCTCTCTTCCCTCTCTCACAGCCCCGTGTTCTGTACACGAGCCCCGGGGGTGGGGGCTTCCGGCTGCTGAGGGAATGGATCTGTCAGACAGAACTGAGCTCCACCTATCTAAATGCGAGCACTGGGAACTCGGAGAAAGGGAACAAAATCGTTTCCATCAGCTGTTGAGAAAATCACCTTTGTTCTACCTCCAATCACAAACAAGAGAAAATCTGCAGATGCTGGAAATGCAAGAAGCGCACACAAAATGCTGGAGGAACTCAGCATTAGTACTAATTTCCATAGATGCTGCCTGGCCTGCTGAGTTCCTCCAGCATTTTGTGTGTGTTGCTTGTTCTACCTCCACTTGTTCTGGACTTTTCTGCCAGAAAGGACATGTTTTGATCCATTCTCTCTGGGTACATAACGATATCAAACACCTTGTTCCTGGGCATCAAGTAGCTTTCACATCACAGATGTGCCAGACTCTAGTGAGACAGACTACTGCCCTTCCCTTATCATATTCATTGGCATTACCATCAGGAGTTAACCACCGTCAGTCATTGGGGGGGAGTTCAGGGGAAATATTTATGTACCATATTGAAAGTGGTGTTACCTGTGTGTAGAAAATTTGCTGGAGAATTTGCAGGTAGGAATAAGCAGAGTGATATTGGGAAATCTGACTCTTTAAAGTGTAATTTAGCAAGCAAATCACATATGGACAATGTGCAAAAGCTCTGGTGAGAAAATCCTTCATTACCCGTTATAAGCCTGGTACATAGGTTGTGTGAGAGTGCAGATGAACTGGACTGAACCAAAAGGAGATCAAAGTTCCTATAAACAGTGATTTGCTAGCTGTTAAAATGAATTCCTCTCTATAGAAAATTCACTGTGCACATGTTGTCACTGGGTAAAATATGGACATTACATGATTTATGTGCACACTGGTCATTACAAATTAGAGGGGACATTGGTGGGAAGGTGGGGAGACCTCCAGTGTCCCTGATGCCCTCACCTACAAGATGTGCATCCAGCTGCAGCTTGTAACCCTGCACTTCAAGGAGTTGAAACTTCAAATGGATGAATTCCAGATCATCTAGGATTTGGAGGGGATGATAGATATGACATGAACAGAGGCGAGTTACACCCAAGGTGCAGCACACAGGAAAGTAAGTGAGAGTCAGGAAGGGAATAGAGGTGAAATAGCCATTGCAGAGTACTCTTGTGGAAATCAAACACAACAGCAGGTGGACCACTTCAGAAACGGTTGGTCTGTACTACCTGGCAGAGGAAAGTCAAAGGGCTGATAGGGGATTTGTTAGTTAGGGGAACGGTACAAGAGGGGACTAATATCCTTGTGGTAAGGCTTGCTAGGCTAGTGTGTGTGTGTGTGGGGGGGGGGTGTGATGGGGTTAAAATAAGTTGTAGGGGGAATGGGAACCAAATGACAGAACAGATAGTGGAGAGGGTGATTTGAATTGAATTCACTTTATTACATACATCTTTCATTAGATGAGGAGTAGAAATCTTTATGTTACGTCTGTCTAAATGCGCAATGTGTAATTTATAATAAATAGCTTGTACTTAGAACTGTCAATGTAACATCGAAATCAATTAATCAGTCTGATGGCCTGGTAGAAGATGAAGTCATGGAGCCTGCTGGTCCTTTTCTGTGTTACCGTTTCCTGGATGGTAACAGCAGGAACAATTTGACGTTGTAGTTAGTTGACTCCCCAATATCCTTTAGTCCCATTTTATACAGCAGTCTCTGTAAATATCCTGAATAGTGGGAAGTTCACATCTACAGATGGGCTGTGCTATCCGCACCACTCTCTGCAGGTTCCTGCGATTAAGGGAAGTACAGTTCCCATACCAGGCATTGATGCGGTCAGTCAGGATACTCTCAATTGTGTCCCTGCAGAATGTTCTGAGGATTTGGGGCTGCATCCCAAAATTCTTCGACCGTCTCAGGTGAAAGAATTGCTGTTGTGCTTTTTTTCACAACACAGTGGTATGTACAGACCATGTGATATCTTTGGTGATGTTTCTGCCAAGGAACTTAAAGCTGTTCACCCTCTGAACCCCAGATCCATTGATATCTTGATGTCAATATGGGTTAGCCTGTCTCCAATCCTCCTGTCATCCACAATCAGCTCCTTTGTTTTTCTGACAATAAGGGAGGGTTTGTTTTCTTGACACCAGTCAGATGTTGTTCAGACCTCAGACAGAGTCAGCAATCAAATGGTTGAGCATGGTGCGATGAATGTGCTGAGCTGTGTATATCACCATGCAAGAAGCCTCGTAGGAAAGCCAGATGAGATCAGGACAGGGAATTATGATATTGTAGCCATTACTGGGACTTGTTTACTCCCAAAAGTCTGAGGGATTTAGAGGAACAAACTTGTAGAGAGATGGCAGACCATGCCAAGAAACAAAGGTTGATTTAGTAAGTGATTTTAACTTTCCATATATTGACTGGGACTCCCATACTGTAAAAGGACTAAATGGAGTAGAGTTTGTCAAATGTGCCCTTAATCAGTACGTAGAACACCCGGTGTAGAAGTGTGCAATAAACCATTAGGAAGTGATCCAGGGCTGGTGACAGAAATTAGTGATCATAATCCATGAAATTCCAAGTAAAGGTGGAAAAGGAGAGGTCTGGACAACGGGTTGAGATTCTGAATTGGAGAAAGGTCAATTTTGATTGTATCAGAAGGGATTTGACAAGTGTGGTATGGGACAGGCTGTTTTCTGGCAAAGGAGTACTTGGTAAGTGGGAGGCCTACAGATGTGAAATTTTGAGGGTGTAGAGTTTGTATGTGACTGCCGAAATAAAAGTTGAAAGGTAACTGGTTCAGAGAACCTTGGTTTTCAGGAGATACTGAGGCCCTGGATATTCTGGTCCTCTAAATGCCACAGACTTTTGGGTGCTACCAAGACTCATTAATGACTACAATATCATGATTCCATGCCCTGAGCTCATCTGGCTTTTTTTTTTAGTCATCTTCTGTTGGTTTCTAAAAGCTTCCAAATAGTTTTTCTTCTAAATTTTGCCCTCTCTTTGGCTCTTATGTTGGCTTTGGCTTCTCAGTTTAGCTATGGTTTTGTCCTCCTGCCTGTCCAATGCTTCCATTTCATTGGGATGTATGAATCACTCAGCTCCCGAATTGCTCCCAGAAACTCCGGTCATTGCTGCTCTGTTGTCATTCCTACCTTTCCCTTCCAAACAAGTTTGGCCAGCTTCTCTGACATAGAAACATGGAGAAGTTTAGTATGGATACAGGCTATTTAGCCCATCTAGTCAATGCTGAAAAAACATTTAAGCTGTCTAATGCAACTACCTGCACTGGGACCATCGCCCTCCATAACCCTACCATCTAGGCTTCCCTCCAAACTTCTTTTAAATGGTGAAACCGAGCTCATATTCACCTCTTGTGCTGACATCTCATTCCACAGTCTCACAACCATTTCAGTAAAGAGTTTTTCCACATGTTTCTGTTAAATTTTCACCTTTCCCACTTACCCATGATCCTCTGGTTGTCATCGCACCCAACCTCAGTGGAAAAAGCTGCTTGCATTTACTCTATCTATACCCTCATAATTTTGTATACTTCCAACAAATCCTCAAAACAATGTATACTTTCCTTATAATTAGATTATATTCAGAGCCTTTTTTTAAATGTATAAGATGATGAAGGGCATTGATGATGTGGATATCCAGAGTTTTATTCCCAAGGCTGAAATGGCTAATGCGAGGGACCATAGTTTTAAGGTGTTTTGAAATAGATTCCGAGGGGATGTCAGAGGTAAGCTTTTTACACAGAGAGTGGTGGGTGTGTGGAATGCACTGAGTACCGGCTATTTGTGTGAGAGTGTTTCAGTGACTGTGGGGCCAGGAATCCATGCAACTCAGTGGGAACCGGGAATGGAGACAGTCAAACTGAGCCAGGTCACAGATTGTACTTGGCAGAAATGCCCCGTTCTTATAGAGACAGAAAGAGCATCAGAGAATTTGAGGGTCATTCCAGATACCAGCTCTGTGCCCAGTTAGAAGATGATTTCTCTCTCCAACTTGGGTTGAACTTCATTGTAACAGCGTAATGCCAGATGACACCTTGATAACCCAAATGTTCTCACTGAAATGATGCCCTTCACCCACTGATGGATTTGTAAATTTTTTTACAGGTTAAAAATGACAAGAAACTTGTCTACTGGAATCATCAGCTCAGACAGTGGGAATGGATTCACTTGGTCATCACAACTAAAGGTGCATCAGCAAGTTCACACTCGGACAAGGCCATTCACCTGTTCTGTGTGTGAGAAGGGATTCAGACAGTTTTCCCATCTGTGGACACACCAGTCAGTTCACACTGGGCAGAGGCTGGTCATCTGCTGAAGTTATAAGGAAGAATTCACTTGGTCATCTGACCTAATGGCTCACCAGCGAATTCACACCAGGGAGCGGCCATTCACCTGCTCAGACTGTGGGAAGGGATTCACTAAAGCATCTAAACTTAAGGTACATCAGCGAGTTCACACTGGGGAGAGGCCATTTACCTGCTCAGACTGTGGGAAGGGATTCACTAAAGCATCTAAACTTAAGGTACATCAGCGAGTTCACACTGGAGAGAGGCCGTTTACCTGCTCAGACTGTGGGAAGGGATTCACTTGCTCGTCTCAACTGAAGGTACATCAGAGAGTTCACACTGGAGAGAGGCCGTTCACCTGCTCAGACTGTGGGAAGAAATTCAGTTGCTCATCTCAACTGAAAGTACATCAACGAGTCCACACTGGGGAGAGACCATTCACCTGCTCAGACTGCGGGAAGGGATTCACTCTGTCATCTAAACTGAAGGTACATCAGAGACTTCACACTGGAGAGAGGCCGTTCACCTGCTCAAACTGTGGGATGGGATTCACTTGCTCATCTAATCTGAAGGTACACCAGTCTGTTCACACGAGAGAGAGACCATTTACCTGCTCAGACTGTGGGAAGGGATTCACTCAGTCATCTAAACTGAAGATACATCAGAGAGTTCACACTGGAGAGAGGCCATTCACCTGCTCAGACTGTGGGAAGGGATTCGCTCGGTCATCTCAAGTGAAGGTACATCAGAGAGTTCACACTGGAGAGAGGCCATTCACCTGCTCAGAGTGTGGGAAGGGATTCACTCAGTCATCCACCTTAATTGCTCACCAGCGAGTTCACAACAGGGAGTGGCTGTTCAACTGCTCGGACTGTGGGAAGGGATTCACTTCATCATCTCAACTGAAGGTACATCAGCGAGTTCACACTGGGGAGAGGCCATTCACCTGCTCAGAGTGTGGGAAGGGGTTCAGTCAGTCATCCAACCTACAAGCACACCAGTCAGTTCACACAGGGGAGAGGCCATTCACCTGCTCAGTGTGTGGGAAGGGATTCACTCGGTCATATAAACTGAAGGTACATCAGCGAGTTCACACTGGAGAGAGGCCGTTCACCTGCTCCGACTGTGGGAAGGGATTCATTCAATCATCCACCCTAATAGAACACCAGCGAGTTCACACTGGGGAGAGACCATTCACCTGCACGGACTGTGGGAAGGGATTCACTTCATCATCTCAACTGAAGGAACATCAGCGAGTTCACACTGGGGAGAAGCCATTCACCTGCTCAGAGTGTGGGAAAGGATTCACTCAGTCATCCCACCTGCAAGCGCACCGGTCAGTTCACACTGGGGAGAGACCATACACCTGCTTAGACTGTGGGAAGGGATTCGCTTCGTCATCTCAACTACAGAGACACCAGCGAGTTCACACTGGGTAGAGTCCTTTCTCCTGCTGTGTATGTGGAAAGGGATTCACTCAGTCATGTAACCATATGTAACTCTCAATTCGCCTAGCAGCTTAATATAGGGGGTGTTCGCCCCCACCCCCCCCCCCCAGCACGGCCAAACTTAAGAAATCTTGTTTGGGTGGATGCTGCGTGATGTGTCCCCTGTTACAAATCAGTACCCCGAAATAACAAACAATACACAATATGTTATTAAAGGACTGGGCTCTATAATTCTTACTTTCACTATAGGGTTAGTAAAGAAAAAATAAGGGCCCATTTTCTCCATTTGTGTTTTCTCATCTGTCCCGGCAAGTGACCGTGAAAATCTCTCTTCCAGACTCAATGAAAGAACATTTCTCTCATTGGATAGCACCGCACTCCAAAACCCTGTTATCTCTGCTACATAGAAACCGTTACCTCAGCAGTGAAACATTACAGAGAGGTCATTACATTAGCAGTGAAACATTGCAGCGTGTTACACTTGTGACACACTACCAGGTTCACACTGGGGAGAAAGTTTCAATAAGCTGCATGCTGGATATTTGTCCATCACCATTGCTGAATGCAATTTCGAGAGTGACTGTCGGTGCTGAACTCTGCAATTATTGCTGCTGCTCACCACACCCAGTTCTGCACCCTGGTCACTGGGCATGGGAGGAGTTCCTTCTGCTGCATATTCACCTTTAATGGGACTGGATCTGTGACAAATAAATCAGTTCTATTTTAAACTCTCCGGTATTTAGTGAATTTATAACACACCTAGTGTACAGTAGAGAGTTAACTCATGCCGGCTGGACCCTGCCAGTGATACTGTTTGCAACAGTCCTTTTAAATCCTCCCCTGTTGTTCATCTCTCACTCTCCATTCACTCCATTCTCATCTCCCTCACTCTCCACTCACTCTGTGGGTGAAGAGGTTTCCCTTGAATTTTCTGCAGACTGAAGAAGTCGAGCTGTCTGCAGTTCTGTCTGAGATGTTCTTCGCCCCTCAAATCTCTGGGCTGAGGAAGAATGGCATTGGTTGTTAACCTCCCTATTCAGGGCTCATTTCCACATTATGGGTCATTTTCTCTGCTTCTAAAGGGTTGTTAGAAAACACCACTGTCCTCTAAACACTGAAAGCAGAATGGGAAACCATTAGTTGGGTGTTCAACGGAGCAGGGTCAGAAACCAGAGGCGGGTCCACACAGGGCATTGTTTGAGGTTCTGAACGATGGTCGGGGTAAGAACGTATGATGAGGAGAAGGGAATCAGCAACAGGGTGTGGCAACGAATGACAGATTAGTAACATTTGGAAGATGACAGAGAAGATAATTCAGTTATCTGACTGATGACACAAACAATGCCTGTTGTGAGGTGCTGCACTGGCCGAGGAACGTGTGTGTGTTGGGAATGGTTTTGTCTATTGAGGGAGTTGTTCCTGCTTGTTTATCCTGTAATATTATATCCGGATGGTTATTATAGATTGTCCTATCTGATATAATGTATTGATTATCATATAATTTGTAAGATTTTGACTCTAAACGTGGATCAGGCTTGAACTTACGGTGCCTCGATGAAGTGATGAGGGCATTCATGCGTTTGTATTTTAAAGCAAGGTTTTGGTGAATCATATTTGCCACTGATTGTACCTTTGTAAGTAATCAGATTGAGTTAAACTGCTGTCGGGTCCTGAAATGTGTTGGATTGTGTCTGATTTCTCTTGGCATTTTCTACACAGACAGACAGACAGACATACTTTATTGATCCCGAGGGAAATCGGGTTTCGTTACAGTCACACCAACCAAGAAGAGTGTAAAAATTACTTACTGCCTTATTGTTTGTATTTCATGTACTTTCGATTTTTCTTTCCTTTTGTTGACCACATTGATGTGTATTTCTGCAAGGAACCCCTTGTCAAGTGATTTTTGACAGGTCATGACCATTGCATCTGTTATCTCTTCAGCAGCCTCTCTCAGGTGTTACGAATCCCTCGGTTTCGTTTGCTGTGGACTGTCACTTTAAGAAAGTTCCTGAGTGAGGCGGGACTAACAGTGACGTCAGCCGGCAGCTTTCTCAGCTCAGAGAGAGAGCGAGATAGAGATTTAGAGAGAGCGATATATATAGATAGATATGAGACACACACACACACACACACACACACACACACACACACACACACACACACACACACACACACACACACACACACACACACACACACACACTCACACTCTCGGAACGAGGGAGACAGAACAGCCACTCTCGTAGTCTAAGACTTTTATTTAATAACTGCCAGGGCAAGGTTTGCTCCAGAATGTGTGTCTGTCACTTCGTATAATCCAAAGGAGTAGATTTAGGAATGTAATGTGGGACCACTTGAAGTTAACCCTTACCTGGATATGTTATGTGGTACTCACTTGAAGACGACATTCGTCTGATATATCGAACTGGATTTTGAATCGATTCAACGGACAAGATCTTGGACGACGGTTTGCGTTTACCTGTGGAATTCGACATAATTGCCTTCTCTCTACAATTACCCTGGACTACAAGTATCTCTCTCTGATCATTTATTTCTCCGATTACTGAACTTTCCTACGTTACCATCTCAAGACTCTAAGCCTTGATCCCCCAGGCTCGATAGTTTAGGAGTTATATTTACCCATATTTATACGCGTAACACTGTTAACTTTTGCTTAATTTGTTTAACTTACAATATTATAAGTAGTTACTAATAAAGATAATGGTTTTAACATCAAAACCGGACTCCGGTGTGAACTGTATTGCTGCTGGTTTGTTTCTAAAACGTTACATAGGACTCTGGGATATGCTCCATCTAGTTCAGGTGACTTATCCACTTAAAGAACCTGAGTTTGCCTCGCACGTTTTCCTTTGTAATAACAATGACATTCACTCCTGCTCCCTGACTCTCACGGATCTCTGGCACACTGCTGTGTCTTCCACAGAGAAGACAGATGCAAAGTACCTATCGAGTTCATCTACCATCTCTTCCCCATTTCTACCCCATGAGCATCATTTTCCAGAGGTCCGAAATAAACTATCGCCTCCCTTGCGCATTTTTATAATGGTGCATATTATTGTCTAGTTTGCTCTGATATTTCACCTTTCCCCTTCATATAGCTTTTTGCAGTTGCCTGTTGTTGGATTTTCAAAGGTACCCAATTATCTAACTTCCTACTCACTATTGCTACCTGAAGTCCATAACTTCCTTTGTCAGCCACGGTAGCCTAGCCGCGCCATTTGTGAACTACTACTGTGGGACATTATGACCTATTCTGTACATTATGAACTATTCCCAGAAACGTCAGCAACTTCTGCTTTGACGTCATCCTCACCAGTATCCTTCTCAAATCCACCTGGGGAATCACCTCTCTCATGCCTCTGTAATTCCCTTCATTCCATTGTGATACTATGCATGTGACCTATTGTGGTGAACTAGATATACCTGTCTGACTGCTCCTGTGGCTCCTCCCACAGACCCCTGTATAAAGGCGACTGTGGGCTGCTGCTCTCCCTCATTTTCCCCAGGATGTAGTGTTGTTTATTCTTCCAGTCAATAAAAGCCGATATCTCGCTTCCTAAGTCTCAGCGTGAGTTATTGATGGTGCATCACCTATGCTTCTCCCTCACAGATTGCAGTAGGAATTCAATCAGTATGGTCACTGCCTTCTGATGGTTCCTTTACATTAACCTCCCTAATAAGAGCTGAGTTATTGCACAACACCCAATCTAAGTTAGTAGTTCCACGAGTAGGCTCAACAATCAGTTGCTCTAAAAATCCATTTCGTAAGCATTCAGTACATTCCCTCTGTTGTGATCTCACACCAATCTGACTTTCCCAATTCTCCTGCAGATTGAAGCCACCCACTGTTTTTACAAAGGAGAGAACGTGTTTTGGAAGCTGAAAAGCCTGAAGGTGAACACACCAGGGTGCGGAAAGAGGTAGCTGAAGAGATTATGAAGGCATTATAGTCATAGAATACTACAGCACAGAAAAATCTTGTCCGTGCTAAAGCATTAATCTGCCGAATTCAAACAACTTCCACCTGGACCATAGCCCTCCTCATCCATGGACATAGGCAAACTTCTCTTAAAGGTTGAAATCGTCCCTGCCACTTGCCCTGGCAGCTCGTTGCACACTCTCCCCGACTCTGAATGAAGAAGCTCCCCCTAAGTTTTCTCTTAAAGTAATGAGTAATGATCTATCACGAATCACTAGATTTTGGAACGGTTCTGGCAAACTGGAAAGTTGCAAACCACACTCCACACTTTAAGAAGTGAGAGAGGGCAGAAGAAAATTATAGGACAGTTAGTCTGACCTCAGTGGTCAGGAATATGTTGGAGTGTATTAAGGGTGTGTGTTTTTGGATACTGTAATTGGGGACGCATAATGAAGTAGGCCAAAGTCAGCAGGATACCTTTAAAGGAAATTGTATCTGACAAATCACTTGCAATACTTTGAGGAAGCAACAGGCAAGATAGATAAAGCAGAAGCAGTGGATGTATTTTGCTTGGATTTTCGGATGATGAGTTCATGAATCACTTGCTTCTGGCATGGTCCCGGAGGACAGGAAGATTGCAAATGACAATCGACTATTTGAGAAGGGAGGAAGGCAGAGGAAAGCAAATCATAGTCCAGTTAGCCTCACCTCATGCTGGGGAAGTGTTTGAGTCTATTATTAGAGATGAGGTTTTGGGGTACTCGGAGACTAATGATAAAATAAGTCAAAGCCAGCATAGCTTCTGTACAGGGAAATCTTGCCTGACAAATCTGTTAGAGTTCTTCGAGGAAGTCATAAGCATGATGGACAACCGAGAGGCAGTGGATATAATTTACTTGGGTTTTCAGAAGGCATCTGATAAGGTGTCACACATGAGACTGTTTAACAGGATAAAAATCAGTAGATATACTGGCATGGATGGGAGGAATGGCTAACAGCCAAGAGGGAGCGAGTGGGAATTAAAGAAGCCTTTTCTGGTTGGCTAGCAGTGAATAGTGGTCATGGGGCAGTAGTCTGTCCGCTGCTTTTCAAATTATTTGTCAATGATTTGGATAATGGAATTGCTGGCTTTGTGTCAAGGTATGCGGATGATTCAAAGATAGATGGAGGCGCTATTAGTGCTAGGGAAGCAATGCGACTGCAGCAGGACAGACAAATTTGAAGAATGGGCAAAAACTGAGAGAGGGAGAGTAGTGAAGGAAGAAACTTCTTGGGATATAATGACAAACAGACAGACATACTTTATTGATCCTGAGGGAAATTTGGTTTTGTTACAGTCGCACCAACCAAGAATAGTGTAGAAATATAGCAATATAAAATCATAAATATTTAAATAATAATAAGTAAATTATGCCAAGTGGAAATTAGTCCAACACCAGCCTATTGGCTCAGGGTGTCTGACACTCCGAGGGAGGTGTTGTAAAGTTTGATAGGCACAGGTAGGAATGACTTCCTATGAAACTCAGTGTTGCATCTCGGTGGAATGAGTCTCTGGCTGAATGTACTCCTGTGCCTAATCAGTACATTATGGAGTGGATGGGAGACATTGTCCAAGATGGCATGCAACTTGGACAGCATCCTCCTTTCAGACAGCACTATCAGAGAGTCCAGTTCCATCCCCACAACATAACTGGCTTTACGAATGAGTTTGTTAATTTTGTTGGTGTCTGCTACCCTCAGCCTGCTGCCCCAGCACACAACAGCAAACAGGATAGCACTGGCCACTACAGACTCGTAGAACATCCTCGGCAGATGTTAAAGGACCTCAGTCTCCTCATGATATAGAGACGGCTCTGACCCTTCTTGTAGACAGCCTCAGTGTTCTTTGACCAGTCCAGTTTATTTTCAATTCATATCCCCAGGTATTTGCAATCCTCCACCATGTCCACACTGACCCCTTGAATGGAAACAGGGGTCACCGGTGCCTTAGCTCTCCTCAGGTCCACCACCAGCTCCTTAGTCTTTTTCACTTTAAGCTGTAGATGATTCTGTTCACACCATGTGACAAAGTTTCCCACCGTAGCCCTGTACTCAGCCTCATCTGCGGTGCTGATGCATCCAGCTATGGCAGAGTCATCAGAAAACTTCTGAAAATTTCCTTAACGATTCTCGAAAGATCATTGCTAATGCATTCATATCTCTTCAGCCATCTCTGGTTGGAGTACCACCTGGTCCAGGTGACCTATTTACCTTCAGACCATCTGTTTCCCAAGAACCATCTCCCAGGTAACATAACTTTAAACATTCTGACCACTAACATTAGGGACTTCCATATTCCTGCAAGTGTCTTCGACAGATAAGAGTGATGCACAATACTTATTCAGTTCATCTGCCATCACCTTCCGCACCCACCCCATTACTACCTCTCCAGCATCATTTTTCAGAGGTTTGATATTCACTTCAGCCTCTCGTTTACACTATTACCTGAAGAAAAAATTGTTATCCCCTTTAATATTGCTGCCTAGCTCATCGATGTATTCCATCTTTTCCTTCTCAATTATTTTAGTTGCATTCTGTTTGTTCTTAAAAGCTTCCCAATCATCTAGCTTCCTAGTAATTTTTGCTCTAAGCCATCTCTTTGGTTTTTATGTTGTCTTTGGTTTCTCTTATCAGCCACAGTTTTGTCACCTTACCTTTAGAATACTACTTCCTTTTTGTGATGTGTATATCCTTGCATTCCGAATTGCTTCCAGAAATTCCAGCCATTGCTGCTCTGTTTTCAACCTTGCCTGTGTTCTTTTCAAATCAATTTTGACCAATTTTTCTCTCATGCCTCTCTAATTCTCTGTATTCCACATCTGACTTTAGCTTCTCCTTCTCTAATGTCGGGGAAATTTGATCACATTAAGATCCCTTGCCCCTGAGGGTTCTTTGAACCTGAGTAACCTAATTAATTCCAGTTCATTACAACACCCAATCCAGAATAGCTGATCCCCAAGTGGCCTCAAACACGAGCTGCTCCAAAAAGCATCTCATAGGCATTCTAGGAGTACTTCCTCTTGAGACCAACACCATCCTAATTTTCCGAATCACCTACATGACAATCCCCCATAACATTGCCCTTTTGACACGCATTTTCTATCTCCCATTCTGATTTGTGGACCACATACTTACTACTGTTTGGAGGTCTCTATACAATTCCCATCAGGGATTTTTTTTTTACAATTGCTGTTTCTTAATTCTACCCACAGATTCTACAACTCCCAACACTATGCCATCTCTTTCTAATGATTTTATTGAATATTTTAACAACAGGTTCCACACAACCCCATGGCCAGCTTGTTCCTGGCTTGTTCTTTCAAGAAACATGTAAGTATCTGGGAAACAAGAGGACCTGAAGATGCTAGAAATCTAGAGTAATACACACAATGTGCTGGAGGGGCTCAGCATGTCAGGCAGCATCTAATGATGGGAATCAAATTTTTGGGCCAAGACCCCTTATCAGGACTCTTGATACCCACGTATCTGGAATATCAAGAAGCTAAGAAAATAGGAAGTAGTGCAAAATAGGAAAACCTTTGAAAAATTTAGTTCAAGGCTTTAAAAAAACCTGTCAGAGCTCAATAGTTAACAAACACAACAAAGGCAATAAACACTTCCATCAACACTGACATTGAATTATTTTTTACAAAGATATCTTGGTCCCATTTCAATCAGTAGAATTTACAAAGATAAATAAGAACTTTAGAAAACTTTAGAAAAGACTATTTACACCCAAACCCACTTAGATTAACACCAGCTTGGACAGAACGAGGAAGAGATATAACACACATGATAAAAAATCACACAACAGTCAGATAAAACTAAGTATATATTTTCATCAAAAATGAACAGGATTCAGCACTCCATGTGTGTATATGCAATCGTGATAAGCAATACAGACCAGAAAACTTAAATGAAAGACCAACTCAGAAAAATGAATTACCACTATGGAAGAAAGCATTAACCATTGGAATGAGTATGACCCTCCATGGGAGACATCCCAACAATCTAAGCAGATCAGATGTTGACAAAGAAGCATCGAGCACTCCACTGAGAGTTCGAGACTTCTTCCCACAAACAGAGGGGTTCCTTGCAGAAATACAGGACAAGGTGGTTAACAAAATGAAAAAAAAATCAAAAATACATGAAATACAAATAAAAAACAAAGCAGTAAGTGCAGAAAATGCCAAGAGAAACCAGACACAATCCAACACATTCCAGGATTCTGCAGTAGTTGAACTCAATCTGATCACTTGTGCAGGTACAATGAAGTTCTAAATATCATTCACCAACATCTTGCTTTAAAATACAAACTCATCAATGACCTCCAGCACTTCATCAAGGCACCATAAATTCAAGCCTGATCCAGTTTTAGAGTTAAAATCTAACATTATATGATAATCAATACATTATGTCAGATAGGACAATTCATAATAATTATCTGGATATAATATTACAGGATAAATAAGCAGGAACAACTCGCTCAATAGATAAAACCATTCCCAACACACAAATGTTCCTTGACCAGTGAAGCACCTCACCACAGCTATTGTTTGTATTATCAGACAACCAAAAGATTTTCTCTGCCAATCAGCTTCCAAATGTTGCTACTGTGTCATTCGTTGCCACGTCCTGCTGAATCCCTTCTCCTGATCATACATTCTTACACCAACCATCATCCAGAGCCCCAAACTCTGCCCTTTGCAGACCCGCCTCTGGCTTCTGACCCTGCTTCGTTTCCCATTCTGCTTTCAGTCTTTGGAGGACAGTGGTGTTATCTTAAGAAGCAGGGAAAATTGCACATAATGTGGAAATGAGCCCTGAATAAGGAGATTAACTACGAATGGCATTCTTCCTCAGTCCAGAAATTAGAGGGCCAAGGGACATCTCAGACAGAACTGCAGTCAGCTCGACTTCTTCAGTCTGCAGAAAATTCAAGGGAAACCTCTTCACCCACAGAGTGGTGACTGTTTGGAACCCATCACAACAGGGAGAGCGAGAGGGGAACAAAAGGGGAGGATTTAAAAGGACTGTCGTGGAACAGAATCACTGGCCGGGTCCAGCAGGCCTGAGTTGACTCACACTAGGTGTGTTATAAATTCACTAAGTACTGGAGACAGAGTTTAAAATAAACTGATTTATTTGTCTCAGATCCAGAACATTAAACTCCAGTCCCATTAAAAGTGAATGTGCAGCAGAAGAAACTCCTCCCATTCCCAGTGACCAGGGTGCAGAACTGGGTGTGGTGAGCAGCAGCAATAATTGCAGAGTTCAACACTGACAGTCACTCTCGAAATTGCATTCAGCAACGGTGATGGACAAATCTCCAGCATGCAGCTCATTGAAACTTTCTTCCCAGTGTGAACCCGGTAGTGTGTCACAAGTGTAACATGCTGTAAGGTTTCACTACTGCTACAGTTACATTACTGCTAATGTAATGGCCTCTATGTAATTTTTCACTGCTGAGGTAAAGGTTTCTATGTAGCAGCATTGTTTAGGTTACAACTAGAGATAAAAGGGTTTGGAGTGCAAGGCTATCCAATGACAGCAATGTTCTCTCTTGTGAGTCTGAAAGAGAGATTTTCGTGGTCTTTTGATGGGGAGAGATGGGAAAACTCGAATGGTGAGAGTGAGCCCTTTCTCTTTTCTTTTGGTTTATTTCACTAACTATATCGTCAAAGTAAGAATTATAAAGCTCAATTGTTTAATCACTATTGTGTACCATTTGTTATTTCGGGGTACTGATTTGTAACAGGGGTCATCACATAGCACCCACCCAAACAAGATTCCTTATATTTGGCTGGGCCAGGGGTCTATCACCCCCTATATAAATCTGCTAGCCAAAGCAAGAGTTACATGAGGTTTAATGACTGAGTAAATTGCTTCCCACATTCACAGCAGGTGAACGGCCTCTCACCAGTGTGAACTCAATGATGCACATTTGGTTGATTTGATTGAAAGAATCTCTTCTGAAAGTCTGAGCTGGTGATCGGCATCTACCCAGTGTGAAATTGCTGGTGTCTCCGTAGTTAAGATGACCGACTGAATCCTTTCCCACAGTCTCAGCATATGAATGGCCTCTCCCCAGTATGAACTCGCTGATGTACCTTCAGCTTAGATGAACAAGTGAATCCCTTTCCACAGTCTGAGCAGGTGAATGGCCTTTCTCCAGTGTGAACTCGCTGATGTAACTTCAGTTTAGATGAGCAAGTGAATCCCTTCCCACAGTCCAAGCAGGTGAACGGCCTCTCCCCAGTGTGAACTGACTGGTGTGCCTTTAGTGTGTATGACTGAGTGAATCCCTTCCCACAGTTTGAGCAGGTGAAAGGCCTCTCCCCAGTGTGAACTGACTGGTGCCTCAGTAGCTGCGATGACAAAGTGAATCCCTTCCCACAGTCTGAGCAGGTGAACGGCCTCTCCCCAGTGTGAACTCTCTGATGTACCTTCAATTGGGATGAGCAAGTGAATCCCTTCCCACAGTCTGAGCAGGTGAATGGCCTCTCTCCAGTGTGAACTCGCTGATGTACCATCAGTTTAAATGAGCAAGTGAATCCTTTCCCACAGTCCGAGCAATTGAACGGCTGCTCCCCAGTGTGAATTCTCTGATGTACCTTCAGTTGGGATGAGCAAGTGATTCCTTTCCCACAGTCCAAGCAGGTGAATGGTCTCTCCCCGGTGTGAACTCGTTGATGTACCTTCAGTTGGGATGAGCAAGTGAATCCTTTCCCACAGTCCAAGCAGGTGAAAGGCCACTCCCCGGTGTGAATTCGTTGATGTACCAGTAGTTCGGATGACCGAGTGAATCCCTTCCCACAATCTGAGCAGGTGAATGGCCTCTCCCCAGTGTGAACTCGCTGGTGTACCAGTAGTTCGGATGACCGAGTGAATCCTTTCCCACAGACGGAGCAGGTGAACGGCCTTTCTCCAGTGTGAGCTCTCTGATGTACCTTCAGTTGGGATGAGCAAGTGTATCCCTTCCCACAGTCCGAGCAGGTGAATGGCCTCTCCCCAGTGTGAACTCGCTGATGTACCTTCAGTTTAGATGACTGAGTGAATCCCTTCCCACAGTCTGAGCAGGTGAACGGCCACTCCCCAGTGTGAACTCGCTGGTGTACCTTCAGTTGGGATGAGCAAGTGAATGTCTTCCCACAGTCCAAGCAGGTGAACGGCCTCTCCCCAGTGTGAACTCGCTGATGTACCATCAGTTTAGATGAACAAGTGAATCCCTTCCAACAGACTGAGCAGGTGAATGGCCGCTCCCCAGTGTGAACTCTCTGATGCACCTTCAGTTGAGATGATTCATTGAATCCCTTCCCACAGTCCGAGCAGGAGAATGGCCTCTCGCCAGTGTGAACTCGCTGATGTACCTTCAGTTTAGATGACCGAATGAATCCCTTCCCACATTCTGAGCAGGTGTATGGCCGCTCCGCTGTGTGAACTCGCTGGTGAGCCATTAGTCAGATGACTGAGTGAATCCTTCCCCACAAATTCAGATGACCAGCCTCTGTGCAGTGTGAACTGACTGGTGTGTCCACAGGTGGGATGACCGACTGAGTCCCTTCTCACACACAGAATAGCTGAATAGCTTTGCCCAGTGTGAATTCGCTGATGTACCTTAAATTGAGATGACCAAGTGAATCCCTCCACACTGTCTGAGCAGATGAACGGGTTCCCCCTGTGTAAAATGACTGGTATGTCAGTCAGTCAGATGATGGAGTATATCGCTCCACATATTCTGAGTAGGAAGGATGATCGATTGAATCCCTTGCTCCACTTCTTAAATATCTGGACAGAGGCATCAAAACTGGTGTGTCGTGTTCAAGATTCCTGCAGATTCCTGCATTCCTTTTCATTTTTAACCTGTAAAAAGATTTATAAAATCCATCAATGGGTGTAGGACAACATTTCAGATAAAATCACTTGATTTGCTAAGGTGTGATCTGGCATCACACTGTTACAGTGAGTTTCAACCCAAGTTGGAGTGAGAAGTCATCTTCTAACTTGGCACAATGCTGGTATCGCTGATGCTCTTCCTGTCTCTGTAAGAATGGGGCATTTCTGCCATCTCCAATATGTGACCTGGCTCAGTTTGTCTCTGTCCATTGGTATTCCCTGTTCCCACTGAGCTGCATGGGTGCCTGGCCCCACAGTAACTGAAACACTCTGGGAATAATACTCTGGCTATCCACATGATCAATGCCCCTCAACAGCTTATACACCTAAAAAAACTCTAAACATAAACAAGGAAATTATACATTGTTTTGAGGATTTGTTGGAAGTATACAAAATTATGAGGGTATGAGGGTAAATGCAAACAGGTTTTCCACTGAGGTTGGGTGGGATGAGAACCAGAGGATCATGGATAAGAGGGAAGGTGAAAATTTAATGGAAACCTTTGGGAAAAGATCTTTACTGAAATGGTCATGAGAGAGTGGTATGAGATGCTAGCACGTGGTGAAAATGAGCTTAATTTCAGCATTTAAAAAAGTTTTGGATGGGAGCCTGGATGGTAGGGGTATGGAGGGTGATGGTCCCGGTGCAGGTAGTTGCATAAGGCAGCTTAAATCTTTTTTCAGCATTGGCACAATGGGCCAAATAGCCTGTTTTCAAACTGAACTTCTCCATGATTCTATGACAGAGAAGCTGGCCAAACTTGTTTGGAAGGGAAAAGTTAGGACTGACATTGGATCAGCAATGGCTGGAGTTTCTGGGAGCAATGCAGGAACTGAGTGATCGATACATCTCAAAGAAGTGGAAGCATTGGAAATGCAGGATGACACAACAGTGGCTAAAATAAGAAGCCAAAGCCAACATAAAAGCCAACGAGAGGGCAAACAAAAGAGTAAAAACTATTGGGAAGCTTTTAGAAACCAACAGAAGACGACTAAAAAATAAGTCAAATGAACTCAGGGCATGAAATTATGATATTATAGTCATCAATGAGTCTTGGTAGCACCCAACAGTCCGAGGCATTTAGAGGAACACAATATCTCTTGGAAACCAATGTTGCCTGCACCAATTACACTTCAACATTTATTTCTACAAGTACATACACACTCTACATTCTCAAAACTTCACCTGAACAACTGCCACTTACCAAGTACTCCTTTGCCAGAAAACAGCCTGTCCCAAGCCACACTTGTCAGATCCTTTCTGATACCATCAAAATTGACCATTCTCCAACTTCGAATCTCAACCCATGGTCCAGACCTCTCTTTTTCCATATTTACTTGGAACCTCATGGCCTTATGATCACTAGATACAAAGTGTTCTCATACACTAATTTCTGTCACTAGTCCTGGATCATTTCCTAATACCTTTTTGCATACTTTTATGTCTGGAATTCTATGTGCTGATTAAGGGCATATTTGATAAACTCTACCCCATTTAGTCCTTTTACATTATGGGAGTCTCAGTCAATATTTGGAAAGTTAAAATGACTTACTGAATCAACCTTTGTTTCTTGGCATAGTCGGTGATTTCTCTACAAATTTGTTCCTCTCAATCCCTCAGACTGTTGGGTGCAACCAAGTCCCGGTAATGGCTACAATATCATAATTCCCTGTCCTGAGCTCATCAGGCTTTCCTATGATAATTCTTGCATTGTGATATACACAGCTCAGGACAGTCTTCACACCATGCTCAACCTCTTGATTGATGACTTTGTCTGAGGTCTGAACAACATCTGTCCGGTGTCAAAACAAACTCTCTGGGACAGCTTCTTCCACCAGTCTACCAGACTTTAATTCAATGCTGAAAGGATTGTATTTCTGTGTAATATTGACTGTGCTGTTGTACATACAATTTATTGTAAATTACTATAAATTGGACATTGCACATTTAGATGGAGATGCAACATAAAGATTTGTACTCCTCATGTATATGAAGGATATAAGTAAGAAAATCAATTCAATTCACCCTCTCCAGTATCTGTTCTGGCATTCTGGTCCATACCCCTTGAAACTTTAGTTTAACCTCTAACCCCCCCCCGCCCACTAGCAGTAGCAAGCCTCACCCCTAGGCTATTAGTCCCCTTCTAGTTCTGTTCCCCTCAGTAACAAATCATGTATCACCACTTTGACATTCCACTGCCAGCTAATTCCCTCCAACACTTTCTAAAGTGGTCCATCTATTGTTGTGGGGGATGGCCACAAAAGTACTCTACGATGGCTATTTAACATCGTTCCCCTTCCTGACTTTCACCCAGTTTCCTGTGTCCTGCAACCTGGGTGTAACACCTCTCTTCATGTCATACCTATCACGCCCTCTGAATCCCGGATGATCTGGAATTCATCCATTTCCAGTTCCAACTCCTTAAAGTGCAGGTTTACAAGCTGCAGCTGGGTGCACATCTTGTAGGTGAGGGTATCAGGGACACTGGAGGTCACTTCACCTTCCCACCAGTCCCTTCTGATTTGTGAAGACCAGTGTGTGCAAAAATCTTATGCTGTGCAATTTTGACCCAGTGACAGCAGCATATGCACACTGAATTTTATATAGAGAGGTATTCATTTTAACAATGTCAATAAGAACTTCTATCTCCTCTGGGTTTGATCGAGTTCATCTGCACTCTCACACAACCTATGTAGCAGGCCTATAGTGGATAATTAAGGATATTCTCGTCAGAGCATTTGGACACCATCCATATGTGATTTGCTTGCTAAGCAACGCTTTAAACAGTCAAATTTCCAAATATCACTCCACTTCTTCCCACATGCAAATTTTGCAGCAACTTTTACATCACTACAATACATGCAGGTAACACCAGTTTTTGTATTGTACATAAATATTCCCTCTGAACCCTCCCCCAGGTGATAGATGGTGGTGAATTCATTGATGGAAATGCCAATGAATGTGAAGGGAAGGGCAGTAGTCTGTCTCACTGGAGTCTGTGATGTGAAAGCTACATGATGCCCAGGGCAAAGGAGTTTGATATCATTATGTACCAAGAGAAAAGGGGACAAAACATGTTCTCACTGGTAGAAAAGTCCAGAGCAAGAGGAAATAGAACAAGCAACACACACAAAATGCTGGAGGAACTCAGCAGGCCAGGCAAAATCTATGTAAAAGAGTACTAATGCTGAGTTCCTCTGGCATTTTGTGTGTGTTGCTTTGATTTCCAGCATCTGCAGATTTTCTCTTGTTTTTGATTATATAGGCATCCGCTAGTCTCATGAGACCATGGATTTGTGCCTTGGAAGGTTTCCAGGATGCAGGCCTGGGCAGGGTTGTATGGGAGACCAGCAGCTGCCCATGCTGCAAGTCTCCCCTCTCCACGCCCCCGATGTTGTCCAAGGGCATTAGGACCCATACAGCTTGGCACCGGTGTCGTCGCAGAGCAATGTGTTGTTAAGTGCATTGCTCAAGGACACAACGCGCTGCCTCAGCTGAGGCCCGAACTAGTGACCTTCAGATCACTTGGCCACGCGCCAAGTGGATAAGTGTTTGTAATTGCAGGTAGAACAAAGGTGATTTTCTCAACTGGTGATGGAAACGATTTTGTTCCCTTTCTCCGAGTTCCCAATCCTTGCATTCAGATAGCTGGAGCTCAGCTCTGTCTGAGAGATCCATCGGTTCCCATTCCCTCATCAGACGGAAGCTCCCCGGTGCTGGTGTACGGGTCGTGGGGCTGGAGAGATGGAAGAGGGCAGGACTGTCCCGGGATTGCGGGGTGTAATGTTCGAAACTCACAGCAATTGTCCCGAGGTCGGAGCTTAAGATAATATCACGAAGAATCGCTCTTACCTGCTTCCGACATTTTCCGAGGCTTTTTGTGTACTGCGCGCATGCGTGATATCCGGAGACCGCTGCAGCCCTGACGCCTGCGCATTTGATCGGTGCTTCACGGGTAATCACGCTGCAGTTAAAAGTTTCTGCATGTACTGGTTCAAGATAGATAGATAGATACTTTATTCATCCCCATGGGGAAATTCAACATTTTTTCCAATGTCCCATACACTTGTTGTAGCAAAAACTCCTTACATACAATACTTAACTCAGTAATAATATGATATGAATCTAAATCACTAACTCAAAAAGCATTAATAATAGCTTTAAAAAAAAAGTTCTTAAGTCCTGGCAGTTGAATTGTAAAGCCTAATGGCATTGGGGAGTATTGACCTCTTCATCCTGTCTGAGGAGCATTGCATCGACAGTAACCTGTCGCTGAAACTGCTTCTCTGTCTCTGGATGGTGCTATGTAGAGGATGTTCAGGGTTTTCCATAATTGACCGTAGCCTACTCAGCGCCCTTCGCTCAGCTACCGATGTTAAACTCTCCAGTACTTTGCCCACGACAGAGCCCGCCTTCCTTATCAGCTTATTAAGACGTGAGGCGTCCTTCTTCTTAATGCTTCCTCCCCAACACGCCACCACAAAGAAGAGGGCGCTCTCAACAACTGACCTATAGAACATCATCAGCATCTCACTGCAGACATTGAATGACGCCAACCTTCTAAGGAAGTACAGTCGACTCTGTGCCTTCCTGCACAAGGCAATTGTGTTGGCAGTCCAGTCTAGCTTCTCGTCCAACTGTACTCCCAGATACTTGTAGGTCTTAACCTGCTCCACACATTCTCCATTAATGATCACTGGCTCCATATGAGGCCTAGATCTCCTAAAGTCCACCACCATCTCCTTGGTCTTGGTGACATTGAGACGCAGGTAGTTTGAGTTGCACCATATCACAAAGTCCTGTATCAGTTTCCTATACTCCTTCTCCTGTCCATTCCTGACACACCCCACTATGGCCGTGTCATCAGCGAACTTCTGCACATGGCAGGACTCCGAGTTATATTGGAAGTCAGATGTGTACAGGGTGAACAGGACCGGAGAGAGTACGGTTCCCTGTGGCGCTCCTGTGCTGCTGACCACTGTGTCAGACCTACAGTCTCCCAACCGCACATACTGAGGTCTATCTGTCAAGTAGTCCACTATCCAATCCACCATGTGAGAGTCTACTCCCATCTCCGTTAGTTTGTGCTTTAAGATCTTGGGCTGGATGGTGTTAAAGGCACTAGAGAAGTCAAGGAATGTCCATACCTCAGTTTTTTTCTGTGTGTATAGAAAACTCAGCAGCTGTTTTAATGCAGAAAGCGGCTCCCATAAGAAGATAATCAATATCAACGTGTATCTAATGGCAAAGTAAAATCCTCTTACAAAAGCAGAAATGCAGACAAGAGATTCTGCAGTTACTGGAAATACAGAGACGCACACACACACAATGCTGGAGGAGCTCTGCAGTTCAGGCAGCAACTAAGCAGAGGAGTACACAGACTCGGCAGGCTGAAGTGAGTCGGCCTAAACGTTGTCCATTTATTCCTCTCCACATTTGCTGCCTGATCTGTTGATTTCCACCAGTATTTTGCAGAAATTAACCACGTTTTTTCGGTCAACCGGTTTCCAAATGTTTCTAATCTTTCATTTTTAGCCACATCCTGCTGGTCTGATTCCTCCTCCTCCTCGTAAACTCCAGACCCCATCTCTCTCTGGAGCCCCAAAGCCCTGACTCAGTCTGGCAACTCTTTGGTTTCTGACTCTGCTCCATCGAAGCTGGTCTTCTGGCAGACTTTAGAGGTGCATTGTGTTACAAGACCGCTGGCTCGTTTAAAGACAGAGGCTGATCAGAGTCCTGACGAAGGGTCTCGGCCCGAAACGTCGACAGTGCTTCACCCTATAGATGCTGCCTGGCCTGCTGTGTTCCACCAGCATTTTGTGTGTGTTGTTTGAGGTTCGTTCACTGTGAGAGGCGGGACTATGACGTCAGAGACAAGCTGCGAGGGACGGAGGGGGAGGGGAGAGAGGGGGAGAGAGAGAGAGAGAGAGAGAGAGAGAGAGAGAGAGAGTGAGACTGTTGGAACTTCAGCTTCTCACTGCTATGGGTTGGAGCTCTTCCATGCCCAGAAGGTCGGGTTGATCATCGGCACGCAGTGTACAACGGATGTGTGACTGTCACTTCGTATAATTCATACGTGTGGATTTGTTGGAGTATCCCGTGGTATCACTTCTGTTGGCCATTACCTGGAATCGGGGTATTCTGTGGTAACCACTTGAAGACGATATTCCTGTCACTGTCACCTGCTGATATTTCGAAGTGGATTTCGGAACGAATTAACGGATGAGATCTTCGGCGACAGTTATTTCGTTGACCCAGCGTGGAATGTGTGTGGAATTCTGCGTAACTGCCTTCTCTCTACATGTTCGTGTGGATTTACA
Source organism: Hemitrygon akajei (assembly GCF_048418815.1). Lineage (NCBI taxonomy): Eukaryota > Metazoa > Chordata > Chondrichthyes > Myliobatiformes > Dasyatidae > Hemitrygon > Hemitrygon akajei. The sequence goes on along the minus strand of NW_027331959.1, from coordinate 3,483,274 downwards.
AATCTCTCCTCTCACTCGCTTATTCCGTGGATTACTGAACTTTTCTACTTTACCAGTTTAAGACTTTAAGCATTGTTTCCCAAGTTTATGGTGGAGGAAGGGAAGCCCCTTTGTTCAAAAAAGGAAGACATCTCCTTCGTCCTGGAACGAAAAGCCTCATCCTGAGAGCAGATGCGGCGGAGACGGAGGAATTGTTAGAAGGGGATAGACTTTTTTGTAAGATACATTTTTGTAAGAGACAGGGTGGGAAGATGGGAAGCTACAGTCCAGGTAGCTGTGAGAGTCTGTAGGCTTATAGTAGATATCAGTAGATAGGCCGTCTCTAGAGATGGAGACAAAAAGATCAAGAAAGGGGAGGGAGGTGTCAGAAATGGACCAGGTAAATTTGAGGGCAGGGTGAAAATTGGAGGCAATGTTAATGAAGTCAACGGGCTCAGCATGCGTGCAGGAGGCAGTGCCAATGCAGTCGTCTATGAAGCGAAGGAAAACAAGGGGACGGATGCCCATATAGGCTTGGAAAATGAACTGTTCCACAAAGCCAACAAAAAGGTAGGCAAAACTGGGACCCATGCCGGTGCCCATGGCTACGCCTTTGGTTTGGAGGAAGTGGGAGGAGAAATTATTCAGAGTAAGAATTAATTCCTGTTGTGTTCCCAATCACAAATCCTTTGACTTTTCTACACTGCTAAAAGTTTACAAAAGCACGTCAGTGGGTGAAGGGCAACATTTCAACTGAGGTAATTTTAGGCCCTATGGTGCCTTCTGATAAAAAAACACTGTCACAGCTCAAAACAGTTTGGAGGAACAAGACTTTATCTTCTAACTGGCCACAGTTCCGACATCAGGCACAATATTAAACTGTCTGCTTCCCTCTGTATCAAAATGGATCATTGCTCCCCTTCGTCAGTCTGTGACCTGGCTCAGTTTGTCTATCTCCTTCGCATTCTGAGCATGCGCCACACACCTACTGAGATCACATTTTATTTACACGGCTGTGACTAGAGACTTTCAGATTATTATGTCCCTCCTGGTATCTGTCGGTGGTAAACTCAGAGTCAGCAATGGTATTGAACCTCAGGAGTAGGTGATTAGGCTTTTTCGTTGGAGATCGATAAACTGCTGGTAGTGTGTGGCTGGATGAGTGGTTCATTTTCAGACTGGGAGGAGGTAGCGTTTGGAGTTCCCCAGAGATCAGTCCCTGACCACAGTTGTTCACAGTTTAATGTCCTGGCGGAGGCAGCGAGATGTGAGATGTCCCAGTCTGCTGGTGACGCAGAAAGAGTGGAGTTGGTGTAGGGGAGGCTATTCACATGCAATTTCATAGCTTTGCAATCAGTACGTAGTGCACTGTGGGGATGCAGTGGCGGGTTCCATTGCTGGGATCAGTGCACAGTCACTGTGGGCTATGAGGATTTTGTGAATAAAGCGCCATTCTCCAATTTAGAATCTCAAGCCGTGGAACAAGCCTACCGCTTGTACATTTATATTGTATTTATGGCATTGTGATAACCAGATACTATAGCCCTCCACAAACTCTTTATCTAGTCCTAAAGAGTGGCTGCCATTGGGAGCTGAAAGTCCGACGATGTACGGTGTATCTGAAAGAGAGGTGAGTAGGCACAGGAAGTGGTGTGGCGCTGTGTACAATATTAAATCATTGGAAGGAGATGACATATGATTGATAGATAGATAGATAGATAGATAGATAGATAGATAGATAGATAGATAGATAGATAGATAGATAGATAGATAGATAGATAGATAGATAGATAGATAGATAGATAGATACTTTATTCATCCCCATGGGGAAATTCAACTTTTTTCCAATGTCCCATACACTTGTTGTAGCAAAACTAATTACCTACAATACTTAACTCAGTAAAAATATGATATGCATCTAAATCACTATCTCAAAAAGCATTAATAATAGCTTTTAAAAAGTTCTTAAGTCCTGGCGGTAGAATTGTAAAGCCTAATGGCATTGGGGAGTATTGACCTCTTCATCCTGTCTGAGGAGCATTGCATCGATAGTAACCTGTCGCTGAAACTGCTTCTCTGTCTCTGGATGGTGCCATGTAGAGGATGTTCAGAGTTATCCATAATTGACCGTAGCCTACTCAGCGCCCTTCGCTCAGCTACCGATGCTAAACTCTCCAGTACTTTGCCCACGACAGAGCCCGCCTTCCTTACCAGCTTATTAAGACGTGAGGCGTCCCTCTTCTTAATGCTTCCTCCCCAACACGCCACCACAAAGAAGAGGGCGCTCTCCACAACTGACCTATAGAACATCTTCAGCATCTCACTACAGACATTGAATGACGCCAACCTTCTTAGGAAGTACAGTCAACTCTGTGCCTTCCTGCACAAGGCATCTGTGTTGGCAGTCCAGTCTAGCTTCTCGTCTAACTGTACTCCCAGATACTTGTAGGTCTTAACCTGCTCCACACATTCTCCATTAATGATCACTGGCTCCATATGAGGCCTAGATCTCCTAAAGTTCACCACCATCTCCTTGATCTTGGTGATATTGAGACGCAGGTAGTTTGAGTTGCACCATATCACAAAGTCCTGTATCAGTTTCCTATACTCCTCCTCCTGTCCATTCCTGACACACCCCACTATGGCCGTGTCATCAGCGAACTTCTGCACATGGCAGGACTCCGAGTTATATTGGAAGTCTGATGTGTACAGGGTGAACAGGACCGGAGAGAGTACGGTTCCCTGCGGCGCCCCTGTGCTGCTGACCACCGTGTCAGACCTACAGTCTCCCAACCGCACATACTGAGGTCTATCTGTCAAGTAGTCCACTATCCAATCCACCATGTGAGAGTCTACTCCCATCTCCGTTAGTTTGTGCCTTAAGATCTTGGGCTGGATGGTGTTAACGGCACTAGAGAAGTCAAGGAATGTAATCCTCACAGCACAACTGACCCCCTCTAGGTGAGAGAGTGATTTGTGCAGCAAATACGTGATAGCATCCTCCACTCCCACCTTCTCCTTATTCGCAAACTGAAGAGGATCCTGGGCGTGCCTGGTTTGTGGCCTCAGATTCTGTATTATCAGCCGTAGAGTCTCTATGGGTTGAATTAAGAGCAGGGATGCAATGGTGCGACTCTGTCAGGCAGTCGTGAGATCACACAGACTATTGTGCGCAGTTTTTTGATCCTTATTTCAGAAATGATATACTGTCATTGGAGAGGGTTCAGAGAAGATTCACTAGCATTATTCTAGCAATGAAAGGTTTACCATATGAGGAGGGTCTGACAGCTCATGGGCTGTGTGCCCTGGAGTTCAGGAGAATAATAGGGACCTCATAGAAACATTCTGAATGTTAAAAGGCCTTTACAGATTAGATATGGCAAAGTAAATTTCCAATGGTAGGTGTTATGGACGGAAAGTTATCCGACCAAGCAGGACCGTGGTATCAGAGAAAATGTATCCGCGACAAGAATGAGACTGTACACCAGATCACAGGATTACACTTGTTTATTGGTAAGGTAAAATATTAGCATAAATGACACTTCATTGCGGAAAGCGGCTTAACTTAACTACCCACGCTGTGCAACTGCCCTTCTCCCGATACAGGCAACACTTATCAACGCGCACGCTGTGCAACTGCCCTTTTCCCGATACAAGCAATACTTATCAACGTGTGGTTAATCCCACTCCCACACGACTCATACGGGGCCAGGAACAGGTGTGATGAAGCACCCACGCCAGCGAACGCGGTCTTCACCTGGGATGTTTCGTCCCCACCTGGGGTTCCTTCTGGTCTTGCTAGTTGTTGTCTTTCTCCACGGACTGCATGTCGTCCTCTCTCTGTCTACCTGCTTTTCTTCTCTCTCTCTCCTCTCCTCTGCTTCTCTTCTCTCTCTCTCTCCTGCTTCTCACCTCACAGCCCCTGGCCCCTTTCTATATCCCCTTAGAACAATGGGAGCAATTAATATCTTCTTAAAACAATGACATAATAACGTCCTGTACAATGCCCCTACATGCCTACACGGTACAAGGACATCCTGTTTTGCCTCTACATGCCTACATGGTACAGTTACCACAGGACAATATAGGACGCGTTGCGGTTGACGAGCTGGGACCGATTGCATTGTTCCATTTCCTGGCCCGACGCCATCCATTCTGCTACATTAACAGCCCACTACCCCACCAAATACCACCTGCTCAGTGGGAGCTTATAGCAACCCATTAACCTCTCAAGTCCCACAGTCTTTTCCTACAATACACTCCACCCCTCGGTACCAACTCGTCAACGGCGGCGAGGGGTTACACAGCGTTGAATAACCTGCTTAATCACAAAAACACATAAAGCCACAAAAATTATGAACAGAATAACAAACACAAACCATTGTACAATAGTATGTCCCCAATCACCAAATAAATCTGCAAACCAAGAGAAAGGCCCACCCTCGTGCGGTTGCTTATCCCGCTCAATATCCGCGCTTACTTTATGCAGATTGGCCACAGCCTCGCGTACATGATGTATTAAGTTAGTGACATTTTCCGTGACGTCCGGTATGTAGGTGCAGCACTCAGCGCCGATCACAGCGCAGGTACCGCCCTCCTTAGCTAGCAGAAAATCTAAAGCTATCCTGTTTTGCAAAGCCACTGTTCTGATGGCAACCACCTCGGACGTCAGGGCATCAACCGCACCAGTTGTTTCCACCAATCCCTTGGCCGTTTCATTAGCAATAGACTCTACTAAATCATATAATTTGTCTACTTCTCGCGAAACTTTAACTACCCCATACCCGGGAATAATAGCCCCGAAAAATAGCTCAGCAGCACTCAGCCCCCTACGGACCCGGGCAGACTGATGATCTCGCAGTCTGGTCACATGGTGCAGGTAGGGGACTGCGTAAGCCAAATAGCAGTAACCGTTCCACAGATAGGGTAACCAGGGGTAGGCCGTATAAGAGCATCATCAAAATCCTGAAAACAGACAATCATTCGCGTTTAGTCAGGCGTTCTGTATTTAAACATTCCACCCGATCATGCCCTTCCACAGCCACCCAACAGGTGTTCCCCTGGGCCACAGCAATGATCTCCCCCGGGAGGCGTTCACCTGTAGGATAACGGACCCATACCTGTTGTCCTACAACAGACACCATTTTTTTCTTCCTCGTCTTCCTCCATGTCAATGCCGGCCTGGTTACCATCAGGGGGAAACAGGCGCTCCAACGGGGTGCCCCCCTTCCCCATATCCGTAATAACCAAGCCGTCAAAGGTTCCGATGGTTTCTGCCGGAACCTCTGGCCCATCCCGGACAATTCCTTCATGGTGTAATCCTTATATTGTACCTGCCTTCGACCCGCGTTTAGGGCCTCTCCCGGTCTTACCCGCGCATCGCCCTCGGCCTGAGCATAGTCAGAATCAAAATCGTTTCCCTCCGCCTCACCCTGGGGGGTAGGATAAGTATACGTGGTGACCATTGCCGGCCGGGCTTGGGCTTGGGCGGTATCCTCTCCCGAGCCAGGGCCCGGGAACGGTGGGTAAGATGGTTGGTCCGGATATCGGTCGTCATCATCATACCAGATATCACCATCCCAGGTATCAATGTCATCCCCTTTTACTAACATTGCCCTTACTCGGGCGGGATCCGGGGACATAGATCCCTTTTGCTTATACAACTGGTGTTTCAATTGGAGGGCCCTACTTGCCAATTTGACCCCCGTTTCCTCCAGCTCAGAAGCCCGATTCTGACTGGTGCGCACTACTTCGCCCATCATAGCACACCTCTGTTGCATGGCTTCAACTTCCTCCCTTAATTCACCCAATTCCTTCGTCTTAGCAGATAATACTCCTGATTGATGCCTCAGGGCTGTGGCCAGCAGCCAAAAAGCATCCGTCAGGGACCCCTTTTGTTTCGGAAAATTCAGCTCTCGCAATAACCGTGCCACTCTTTCCCCGATAGGGGTTTCCCGTGGTAGTTGGCGATCCTCCCAACTGAGAGGAGAGCCCAACTGAGACAATGTATTTGCCAGCATCCCGAACCCGGCCGAATTATCCGTCCAGCCGGGAATAAGGAACTGTTCGGGAGTGGCCTCCTTCTTGCGGCGGAACAAATTCATCCTGATACCCTGCTCGCAGCGCCAATTGTTATGGACGGAAAGTTATCCGACCAAGCAGGACCGTGGTATCAGAGAAAATGTATCCGCGACAAGAATGAGACTGTACACCAGATCACAGGATTACACTTGTTTATTGGTAAGGTAAAATATTAGCATAAATGACACTTCATTGCGGAAAGCGGCTTAACTTAACTACCCACGCTGTGCAACTGCCCTTCTCCCGATACAGGCAACACTTATCAACGCGCACGCTGTGCAACTGCCCTTTTCCCGATACAAGCAATACTTATCAACGTGTGGTTAATCCCACTCCCACACGACTCATACGGGGCCAGGAACAGGTGTGATGAAGCACCCACGCCAGCGAACGCGGTCTTCACCTGGGATGTTTCGTCCCCACCTGGGGTTCCTTCTGGTCTTGCTAGTTGTTGTCTTTCTCCACGGACTGCATGTCGTCCTCTCTCTGTCTACCTGCTTTTCTTCTCTCTCTCTCCTCTCCTCTGCTTCTCTTCTCTCTCTCTCTCCTGCTTCTCACCTCACAGCCCCTGGCCCCTTTCTATATCCCCTTAGAACAATGGGAGCAATTAATATCTTCTTAAAACAATGACATAATAACGTCCTGTACAATGCCCCTACATGCCTACACGGTACAAGGACATCCTGTTTTGCCTCTACATGCCTACATGGTACAGTTACCACAGGACAATATAGGACGCGTTGCGGTTGACGAGCTGGGACCGATTGCATTGTTCCATTTCCTGGCCCGACGCCATCCATTCTGCTACATTAACAGCCCACTACCCCACCAAATACCACCTGCTCAGTGGGAGCTTATAGCAACCCATTAACCTCTCAAGTCCCACAGTCTTTTCCTACAATACACTCCACCCCTCGGTACCAACTCGTCAACGGCGGCGAGGGGTTACACAGCGTTGAATAACCTGCTTAATCACAAAAACACATAAAGCCACAAAAATTATGAACAGAATAACAAACACAAACCATTGTACAATAGTATGTCCCCAATCACCAAATAAATCTGCAAACCAAGAGAAAGGCCCACCCTCGTGCGGTTGCTTATCCCGCTCAATATCCGCGCTTACTTTATGCAGATTGGCCACAGCCTCGCGTACATGATGTATTAAGTTAGTGACATTTTCCGTGACGTCCGGTATGTAGGTGCAGCACTCAGCGCCGATCACAGCGCAGGTACCGCCCTCCTTAGCTAGCAGAAAATCTAAAGCTATCCTGTTTTGCAAAGCCACTGTTCTGATGGCAACCACCTCGGACGTCAGGGCATCAACCGCACCAGTTGTTTCCACCAATCCCTTGGCCGTTTCATTAGCAATAGACTCTACTAAATCATATAATTTGTCTACTTCTCGCGAAACTTTAACTACCCCATACCCGGGAATAATAGCCCCGAAAAATAGCTCAGCAGCACTCAGCCCCCTACGGACCCGGGCAGACTGATGATCTCGCAGTCTGGTCACATGGTGCAGGTAGGGGACTGCGTAAGCCAAATAGCAGTAACCGTTCCACAGATAGGGTAACCAGGGGTAGGCCGTATAAGAGCATCATCAAAATCCTGAAAACAGACAATCATTCGCGTTTAGTCAGGCGTTCTGTATTTAAACATTCCACCCGATCATGCCCTTCCACAGCCACCCAACAGGTGTTCCCCTGGGCCACAGCAATGATCTCCCCCGGGAGGCGTTCACCTGTAGGATAACGGACCCATACCTGTTGTCCTACAACAGACACCATTTTTTTCTTCCTCGTCTTCCTCCATGTCAATGCCGGCCTGGTTACCATCAGGGGGAAACAGGCGCTCCAACGGGGTGCCCCCCTTCCCCATATCCGTAATAACCAAGCCGTCAAAGGTTCCGATGGTTTCTGCCGGAACCTCTGGCCCATCCCGGACAATTCCTTCATGGTGTAATCCTTATATTGTACCTGCCTTCGACCCGCGTTTAGGGCCTCTCCCGGTCTTACCCGCGCATCGCCCTCGGCCTGAGCATAGTCAGAATCAAAATCGTTTCCCTCCGCCTCACCCTGGGGGGTAGGATAAGTATACGTGGTGACCATTGCCGGCCGGGCTTGGGCTTGGGCGGTATCCTCTCCCGAGCCAGGGCCCGGGAACGGTGGGTAAGATGGTTGGTCCGGATATCGGTCGTCATCATCATACCAGATATCACCATCCCAGGTATCAATGTCATCCCCTTTTACTAACATTGCCCTTACTCGGGCGGGATCCGGGGACATAGATCCCTTTTGCTTATACAACTGGTGTTTCAATTGGAGGGCCCTACTTGCCAATTTGACCCCCGTTTCCTCCAGCTCAGAAGCCCGATTCTGACTGGTGCGCACTACTTCGCCCATCATAGCACACCTCTGTTGCATGGCTTCAACTTCCTCCCTTAATTCACCCAATTCCTTCGTCTTAGCAGATAATACTCCTGATTGATGCCTCAGGGCTGTGGCCAGCAGCCAAAAAGCATCCGTCAGGGACCCCTTTTGTTTCGGAAAATTCAGCTCTCGCAATAACCGTGCCACTCTTTCCCCGATAGGGGTTTCCCGTGGTAGTTGGCGATCCTCCCAACTGAGAGGAGAGCCCAACTGAGACAATGTATTTGCCAGCATCCCGAACCCGGCCGAATTATCCGTCCAGCCGGGAATAAGGAACTGTTCGGGAGTGGCCTCCTTCTTGCGGCGGAACAAATTCATCCTGATACCCTGCTCGCAGCGCCAATTGTTATGGACGGAAAGTTATCCGACCAAGCAGGACCGTGGTATCAGAGAAAATGTATCCGCGACAAGAATGAGACTGTACACCAGATCACAGGATTACACTTGTTTATTGGTAAGGTAAAATATTAGCATAAATGACACTTCATTGCGGAAAGCGGCTTAACTTAACTACCCACGCTGTGCAACTGCCCTTCTCCCGATACAGGCAACACTTATCAACGCGCACGCTGTGCAACTGCCCTTTTCCCGATACAAGCAATACTTATCAACGTGTGGTTAATCCCACTCCCACACGACTCATACGGGGCCAGGAACAGGTGTGATGAAGCACCCACGCCAGCGAACGCGGTCTTCACCTGGGATGTTTCGTCCCCACCTGGGGTTCCTTCTGGTCTTGCTAGTTGTTGTCTTTCTCCACGGACTGCATGTCGTCCTCTCTCTGTCTACCTGCTTTTCTTCTCTCTCTCTCTCCTCTCCTCTGCTTCTCTTCTCTCTCTCTCTCCTGCTTCTCACCTCACAGCCCCTGGCCCCTTTCTATATCCCCTTAGAACAATGGGAGCAATTAATATCTTCTTAAAACAATGACATAATAACGTCCTGTACAATGCCCCTACATGCCTACACGGTACAAGGACATCCTGTTTTGCCTCTACATGCCTACATGGTACAGTTACCACAGGACAATATAGGACGCGTTGCGGTTGACGAGCTGGGACCGATTGCATTGTTCCATTTCCTGGCCCGACGCCATCCATTCTGCTACATTAACAGCCCACTACCCCACCAAATACCACCTGCTCAGTGGGAGCTTATAGCAACCCATTAACCTCTCAAGTCCCACAGTCTTTTCCTACAATACAGTAGGGGATAATAGGACAAGAGGGAATGTCTTCAGAATTGAAGGACGTCCATTTGGATTAGAGATGCGGATAAATTACTTCAGTCAGTGGGTGGTAAATCTGTGGAATTTGTTGCCATGAGTGGCTGTGGAGCCAAGTCATTGGGTGTATTTAAGGCAGAGATAGATAGCTTCTTGATTAGCCAGCGCATCAAAGGGTTTGGGGTGAAGTCAGGGGAGTGGAGATGAGTGGAAGAATTGGAACAGCCATCATTGAATGACGGAGCAGACTCGGTGGGCCGAACGGCCAACTTCTGCTCCAATATTTTATGGTCTTATGGTCTATTCCACTGTTTGTCCCTGCCAAAGTGCAGCCAATATTTCTGGATGTCTGACCCATTCATATGAGAATTTAGCCTTTACTATTTTTCTGAGCTTCTCATCAATGTGGACAGTTCAGTTAAGCTTTGCTCCAGAATTTGCACACAATTAAAAGTTTAGTTCAGTTTTTATGTTTATTTTTGCACTACTTATATAATTTAACGATTTAATATGTATATTATTGTAATTCATAGTTGTTAAAATCTATTGTTATGAATTAGGTTCTCCTGTTGCCGCAGAGACAACAGATTTCATGACATATGCCGGTGCTATTAAACCTGATTCTGATATTGAATTGGGAGACCCACCACCGGTCACCTGATCCCAGTTACTGCACATCGTAATGCGAGATTGAAGCCTTTTCCATTTATTTGCATTCCTCAGAAATTACAACAGTCAGTTAAGTTTCCTTCTGAGGTTCCAAAGTAGAAGCTCAGTCTGTCTAATATTTCCACACAATTAAAATGGGGAATTTGTTTATTCTTATCACGTACTGAGCTACAGTGAAAATCTTGCCTGACGTACCATCCACACAGATCAATACAATACGACAGTACATTGAGTTGATATACGACAAGACAATAACTGTAACAAAGCATTATGGCTGCAGAGAAAGTGCAGTGTAGATAGACATCTGGTACAGGGTCACGTTGAGTTACACTGTGAGGTCGAGTACATTTTATCATTCATTTGGCTTATAACCACAGACAGGAAGCCGTCCTTGAGCCGGGTGGTTCGTACTTTAAGGCTTTTGTATCTCTTCCCCGATGGGGGGAGCGGGTTTGCAGCAAGAATGTCCAGGTTGTGGGTATCTGAGTACATGGCCTGCTTTTCCGAGGCAGGGGAAGTGTAGGAAGAGTCCATGGAGGGGAGGCTTGTTTCTCTGATGGTCTCCGCTCTCCAAAGCTCTCTGCAGTTCCTTGCAGTCATGGGCAGAGCAGTAGCCATACGAAGGCGAGAAGTATCGACAAGAAGCTCAGAGACCTCGGCCTTCACCCTGCCTTGTGTAGCTGGATCCTGGTCTTCCTGTCAGATCGCGAGAGTGGGCTCCCTCACCTCTGTCTCTCTGACCCCCAGCACACATACCCCACAGGGCTGTCTCCTTGCCCCCTCCTTTACTCTCTGTATACCCATGACTTGTGTCGCCACCCACAGCTCCAATCTGCTAATTAGATTTGCTGATGACACTACACTGAATAGTCTAATCTCAAATAATAACGAGACAGCCGACAGAGAAGAAGTCATCACCCCGACACAGTGGTGTCAAGAAAATAACCTCTCCCTCATTGTGTCAAAAACAAAGGAGCTGGTTGTGGATTACAGGAGGAATGGAAACATGGACCAAATTCAACATTTCCAAGTCCGTTATTGCACATTTAAATATTGATCATGACAGAACGTACTGTATTTAAAATACGGTTAATGACATATTTATAGATAATAGATTGTTACTGACAGAGAATCGTATAATCTGTGTTCCGTGTGTTATCCGAATGTACTTGCCTGTGATGCTGCCACAAGTCAGTGTTTCTCTGTACCTGTACCTTCCCGGACTTGCGCACTTGGCAATAAATTCAACAGGACCTGAGAAATCTCAGTGAGATTTGATCAGTGATGATCATCTCGGCAGCTCGGTAGGTCGAATGTATGAGACAGTACACTGTTAAATGCAAAACCCTGAACAGTGTTGATGATCAGAGGGATCTCAGACTCCAAGTTCATCGCTCCCTGAAAGAGACTGCACAGATTGATCGGGTGGTTAGGTGGCAAATGGCATGGTTGTCTTTATTAGTTGAAGCATTGAGTTCAAAAGTCGGGAAGTTGTGTTGCAGCTGTTACGAGCCTGCGGTCGTACTGTGACTGTTTCTTTAAGAGCGCCGGCGTGAGGAGGCGGGACTATGACGTCAGTCACAGGCTGACAGCGCTAACTGTGGATTAACCATAAAAGAGAGAGAGAGCGATCTGCAGACAGGCAGTCGGGAGGGAGGGAGGGAGGGAGGGAGGGAGAGAGAGAGAGAGAGAGAGAGAGAGAGAGAGAGAGAGAGAGAGAGAGAGGAGAGAGAGAGAGAGAGAGAGGAGAGAGAGAGAGAGAGAGAGAGAGAGAGAGAGAGAGAGAGAGAGAGAGAGGAAAAGCTGATAGCTTCAGTTACTCGCAGCTGAGGCTTGGAACTCTCCTATGCCCACAAGAGTGGGTTGATCATCGGTATACGGAACCGCAACGAATGTATGTGGCTGTCACTTCGTATAATCCGTAGGAATGGATTGTGGAATATCTTGGGGGACCGCTTGTGTTAACCCTTGCCTGGGTATGTTGTACGGTAACCCCTGGAAGACGGTATTCCTGTGATAGGTCACTTTCGCTGATAACTCGTATGTGGACGGATTCAACGGATAAGAACTTCGACGACGGTTATTTTGAAGTAACGGCCTTTTCTCTACGTTTCACCCTGGATTACAAATATCTCTCTCCCATCATTTATTCCGGGGATTACTGAGTTTTCCTACTTTACCATCTCAAGTCTCTCAGCTTAGTTACCTCAGGCTCAATAGTTTGGGAGTTATATTTACACATAACACATAAACTTTCCTTTATTTCGCTAAGTTATTATAAGTAGATCCTAATAAAGAAATGGTTTAACATCAAAACCAGACTCCAGTGTGAACTCTATTGCTGCTGGTTCGTTTCTCAAACGTTACAGTTCGTAACACAGCTTTATAAAACTAGTTAGGCCACATCTGGAGTGTTTCTGACAGTTCTGGGCGCCCCCATTCTCGGAAGGATGTCGGGGCTTTGGAGAGGGTGTGGAAGAGGTTTACCAGGATATAGCCTGGAGTAGAGGCCATGAGCTATAACGAGAGGTTGCACAAACTTGTGTTGTTTTCTCCAGAGCGGCGCAGGCTGGGGTGAGACTGGATAGAGGTTTCAAGATTACGAGAGGAATAAATAGAGTGGACAGACGATATATTTCTCCTGGGGGTTAAAATGTCTGATACATTAAAGGTGAGAAACAGAGTAGTGGGTAGCTGGAGGCACTGCCTGGGGTGGGAGAACCCACTAGTCACGTGATCCCATTTGCCCCTCCCATTTAACTACAGATGGGCAACATCTGCGCATCTGTTCCCGAGGCCCCGCCCTCCGGATGATGTAACAATCTATACCCGCATGCTCACTGTCTTTGTGTGGGCAGTGTTTTCCCTTTCGATCAGCGGAGAAGTGGATTGACTGCAGGGTCGGTAAAGGATAATCGCCTCCTGGATCGGGGAGAAGGGGGTCGAGATCACTGTCTGCGGGCCGAAGATATCCCTTTCCCATCGGTGAGTATTGACAGCGATCCCGAGCGGGGACATCCGATGTTGGCCGTCAGCCCCAAACTGAGAGCCAATTACTCATTTAGAACTCAATTAATTACTCAATTACTCATCTGGTCTTGTCAGAAATGTGTTGACTTCACTGAATCTGCATTGAACGACCCAAACCAGGAGCCCAGGCTGTCTATTTCCGCAGAATTGAAATGGGAGTCCCGCCAACAGGTCACGTGAGGCTGTTTCCGCAGATCTGCCCCGCCCTCCGCTCTGTGACGCACGATCACGTGGTGTGTTGCTAACAAGGTTTACAAGAATAATCTCAGGAATGATCGGCTTTATGTATTTGATGGTTCTGGACCTGTGCTCAATGGAATTCAGAGGGACGGTGGGAGTTGTGGAGGGATGTATGGTTAAGTAAACCTACCGAATGCTGAAAAGCCTGGATACAGTGGACATGGAGAGGATGTTTCGATTAGTCAGAGTGTCTGTGATCTGACAGCACAGGCTCAGAATAAAGATGCTTCCCTTTAAAACTGAGATGAGAATAACTTTTTGGCCAAAAGATGTCTGATCTGTGGAATTTGTTGCAGCAGAGGTTGGTTGAGGCTGCCATTTGGGTATATTTATGACAAATTAATAAATTCATGATTGTTAGGTAGTTTCGGGGTTACAAGAGGAAGACAGGAATATGATGTTGGAATAAAAATCAGCCATGGATGAATGGTGGGCAGATCAGATGGATTGAATCACCTAATTCTGTTCCGGTGTCTTATGTTTTACCCTGACTCAATCATGGCTCCTTCTTATCCCATATAATTTTGTGACGTGTGAGGGACAATAAAAGATTGTTCACTGAGATCATTATATTTGCTTTCAATGTTTAAATTTCAGTGAGCTTTGTTCTTAGTAACATTAAGCAGAAATGTTTGGTTTCCTTTTATTGTTAATATGCTTCATTATCTTTCAAGTTAAAGTTGGACTTGCGGTGAGAGATTCATTGGAAGAAAAACCCCAACTGGAAGCAAACCACGACTGAAGACCAATGAACAGCAACAAGTGAACCGGCCTGAGGATTGAGAGCATCAACTGGAAAGAACCCATTTGACTTGGAGATTCCAGTGATTCAGTCAGGAAAAAGTTTGGTGAGTCTCAGTTAAAGGGCAGCCCAGCCCTTTAAAACCGCTCCCTTTCCCTCACAGTCTTTGCTCAGTTCCAGATCTTGCATCTACTGAAGTAGCTTTTGGTCACTTCTGAGTGGGGAGAGGGAAAGAGAGGGCGGTGTTTATACTGAGTATCTTTCAAAAAAAGTAATTGTTTGAACGCTGCAAACTCTCTCCCCGTATCCGATACTTACTCAACCATATTACTGACATAGATGACAAGTAGCAATGGGCATAGCCCCAGGGAACGTCACTAAGCACAAGACTCGTCCAAGAAACAGGCTCTCACCATTACCCTCTGCTTCCTCCCAATCATCTGCTTGCAGACTCTGGGGCTCTGTAACAAACTCAATGTTAACAGGAAGATTAGACAGTAATTAAGATGAAGAGAGAATTGTTGCCTCCTGAAAGGACACGCAAGCTGATCTGTCTGATCCAGTGGACCTGATCCTCCCTCGTTGACAAACTTAATTTACCCCCTGCTTGGGTAATTTACATTACCACACATTTCTTACCATTCACCCCACACCAACACATAGACAGGTCCCCTTTACTCACATCCAGCCTCCCAGCTTGGGGAACCACAACAGTCTGATCTCGCAATCCCAACTCAGGCCCAAACCTAAAACCAGGTATGCAAGACTGGAGATCCCGGAGCCTCCAGCTGTCTGGTCCAGTCCCGACCCTTTCCCACTGCAACCGGCCCCCCGATTTACACAAACCTGAGATCAACCCCTTCCCCACCGCCACCTGAACAGGAGAAACACCAGCATCAGCTGGGGTTGACATTGTACGGCGATTTGCAGTAGGTCCCTGTCTGCCGTAAAACTCCCAGCGTGGAACTGTAATTCCACGGTGGATTTGTTCGGTGACTTGTGAACATACATGATTAACAACAATGCAACTGTGGACTGAATAAATAGTTAGTCTCACAATTCAAATCAGACACACCATCTCCCTTCCTCCATCTTCCTCACCACTCACTCCTCACAGTCCCTCATCATCATAGGCCCTCTACTCCAGCCCTCCCTTCTTGCTCCCTCTCTCCCTCACCGTCTCACCTCTCCCTCACCCCTTCCTTATCATTGCCCCTGTCAATCACCCTTGCTTCCTCACCATCTCACTTCCTCCCCTTTCCTCTACTCTATCCCTTTCCGTTACACCCTTACTCGACCAGTGTCGTACTCTCTTTCACCCCTTTCCTCGCTCCCCCCTTCTCTTTCACCCCTGTATCAACAAATCGTACTCCTCTCTCCTGTTTCTTCATCTCCTTACTCTCTCATGCCTCTCTCTTCATTTCTCTCACACTCTCTCCCCTTCAGTCCTCTCTGTTTCTCTTACTCTTCCATTCTCTCTCCCATCCCACAATCCCTGTCCCTACCCCCATCATCCACTACCTCACCCTCAATCTCAGTCACCCTCTGTCTTACCCTCTCCATCACCCCCTGCCTCGCACACCCTCTCTCCTCCCTCTAACTCTTCTCTCTCACTGACTTACCTCTGCCTGTCTGTAACCTCCTCCATTCTCCAATTCCAACTCTCTCCCTATGTCCCACCCTCTTCTCCTCACTCTCCCAAACACTCTCCCTTCTAGCTCCTATATCCCACACTGTCTTCCCCTCTCTCTCACCCTCTAAATTTACCACTCACCTCATGCATTACTCTTCTTCACTCATTTCCCTTCCCGAGGGGAAACAGTAAAAGGAGAGAAGTGGGAAACTACTAGAGGCTGGAGAAATCGATGCAAATGCCGTCAGGTTGGAGCCACCCACACGGGATGTGAGGTGTTGCTTCTTCAGCCTGATGTTGGTAGTACAAATGACCGTGGACCAGCATGTCTGATTGGAAATCAGAAATAAAATTAAAAAGGTTGGCCAAGGAGAGAGTCTCCCTGTTGTAGATGGAACCAAAATACTCGACAAAATGACTCGCGATATATGTCTGGCCTCAGTGGTGTTAAAGAGGTGTGTGTGTGTGTGTGTGTGTGTGTGTGTGTGTGTGTGTGTGTGTGTGTGTGTGTGTGTGTGTGTGTGTGTGTGTGTGTGTGTGTGTGTGTGTGTGTGTGTGTGTGTGTGTAGAGAGGGTGGGGAATGAGTCCAGTGCACAACACTTTATATACCATATGCGTCTCGCTTGAACACCACCCTCACCTCCACAATCGGGTTTCCGTTGCTTTAGAGGTGACAAAATGGCAGAGATTAAAGGAAAATATGTGGTGTTAGTATTCAGCCACTACAGTGCTCAGTGAGGACAAACTGGAGGAATCATCAAGGGAGACATTATGGGTAGAACGGAGAAATATGAAAGGTATGACCATGTTTGTGGGACTATAGAACAGACACCGAACACTCAGAGGGATCCAGAGGAACAAATTGACACAGAAGTCGCAGACTGTTGGAAGAAACATGAGGCTGTTATTATATTAGGATATTAGTCCACATCCAGTACAGGTGAAAATGGTCTCTTCCATGTAGATCCCACAATGTTACCTGTCACACACCTGTCACCCGTTACCTGTCAAAAAGGGAGGGCCCCGGAGAGCTTCTGGCTAATGAGGGAATGGGGTCCGATGGATCTCTCAGACAGAGTTGAGCTCCAGCTATCTGATTGCAAGGATTGGGAACTCGGAGAAAGGGGACAAAATCTTTTACATCACCAGTTGAGAAAATCACCTTTGTTCATCCACCAATCACAAACAAGAGAAAATCTGCTGAAGCTGGAAATCTAAGTAATCACACAAAATTCTGGAGGAATTCAACATTAGTGGACTTTTCCATAGATGCTCGCTGGCCTGCAGAATTCTTCCAGCATTTTGAGTGTGTTGCTTGTTCAACCTCCTCATGTTCTGAACTTTCTACCTGTGAGAACATGTTTGAACCCATTCTCTCTGGGTACATAATGATATCAAAACTTTTGCCCTGAGCAACAAGTAGCTTTCACATCACAAATGTGCCGGACTCCAATGAGATAGACTACTGCCCTTCCCTTTATATACATTGGCATTGCCATCACTGAGTTCACCATTGTCAGGTGGAAGGTTCAGGGGAAATATTTATGTCCAATACAGAAATTGTGTTACCTGTGTTATGTACCCCGTAACTAGGTGTCAGACCAGCAGAAAGAGAAGAATCTGTTGGAGTCTGGTGGTACTATTTTCAAAAGTGTTTATTCGTAAAATAAGCAAAACAATACCAATAATGCAAATTTACATATAACACAGGTTAGCAATAATAAAACTAAAAGTGTGGGAATAATAATATGCAATTATAAACAAGCTCTATCGATGTCTAGGGGTAAATGAATTGTCATAGAAAAGTATAAAGTTCAGTTCAGTTCATGCGTGCTGAGGAAGGTATAGTTGTTGTGTGGTAATCATTGGAGGGAGAGAGAGAGAGTGAGAGATTGAGCAGCTGCAGTCAGCAAACCTTTCTGTTGCTTTTTGATTCCGTTGCACCATTGTGGTCATTCGGCTATTGACCCCTCCGTCCTTCAGCTAGACCGTTCTTCTGTGGTGGACTTGTCACTCTGGGATGAGTGGACGCACACACTAAACCCCACCAGCCCTGCTGTCACACTGGGAGTTTTATTGACCGATCTCCTGATTCGGTCTCCAAAACCCCCATCTTCCTTGTGGGTTCACAACCCTCAGTCAGTGTCCACTGGTGTGTCAGAAGGGTGTCTCTCCAGAACTGTCTTTTATCCCTACTAACGGGGTCTCAGCTATCCATCAACTCTGAATGACTGTGTCCATCAAATCAGGCCACTCCTGCAGTCTTCTGAGGAATGTTAACGAGCAAAGTAAAGTCCTTGTAGTGAAAGTAAATAATCCAGGAAGAGTCAAAATACAATAAATCAACAGTCTGTCTCTTCCCATCTTATCTGTAGCAAATGTCCGTGCCTGTGTTTTGTCTCTCTCTACCATGAGCAGCATAGCAACAGTAATAGTCCATGGTTCTCGGCGGGGGGTGGTTAACTCTGCACCCCATTGTGCATTAGGTCTGTTCATCACTCATAACGCCCCCATCCTTCCAGGAATTTTCACCAAGGTGAAAGTTAACTAATAAAACATATTACAGAATTACAGAGTTTAACAAAATACAGAAGTTGTCTTAACTACAAAAATAATATAGATACACGTTCAAATTAACATCTGGATATACAATCAGCAATTACATTGTCACTCCCCTTTACATGTTGTAGTTTAGTATTGAATTCCTGTAACAACAGACTCCAACTTAATAACCACCTATATTTGTTTTTCATGTTAGCCAAAAGTACCAAGGGATTGTGATCTTAGCTTAGGTGTATATTATAAAATGTGAACCAATACATGTGTGATTATAATGTAATACATTACAGAAGTTTCTGTGAATACTAATCTCTATTTTACTTTTAAACTTAACATTCAAACAGTTAATCTTCCATGGTGTTTTTATCTTTCACATGCTTTGTCAAAAAAAGTCAAATTCCCTCAAAACCAGATCCTGTTATTCAAAGTGGCATTTAGTCAACCTTTGTCCCTTTTCCACTTAACCCTCACGTGGTTAGCTTGCTCACCAGCTTGGAATAGGCCTTCACAGACTCCTTTCACAGGAGCTGCCTTATTACCAATGTTTTCCAAACTAAACCCATTTTCTGAACTTCCACACAATTCACTAATTTTAAGCAGGTCATTAATTTTATTTTCAGGATCTTTAATTCTATTAGTTTCCAATTTAACTTCTGCAGGTGATCCCTCTTGATCAAAACAACACTTCAAGTTCTGCCTCACCAAATCACATCCTTGAACAACATCGAGTTGTTTATCCTTAAATTTCAAAACAAACTGTAATTGATTTGCAGGCACCTTGTTAACAAGCCAATGTTTAGTTAACGGTCCCTTCCCTTTTGTCAAAACTTCTGGAACCAAACCCGACTTTAAATTTACTTTTTTCAAAAGTTTAGGAACAATACTTTTCCTTTTTCCTTCAATAATATTCATCTCACCAGCTTCCATCTCATTGCTAATTTTTAACACACCTTCTAACACAAGAGACTGAGAATTCTCACTTTCTACCAGTGCCAAGGTTAACCCTTTCTCCACTGAACCAAGTCCATCTAACCCAAAAGAACTGCATTCCTTTTCAACTAAATCAGATACCTCAGACTTTTTCTGAGCTTCCACACAGCGTTCAGTACCCTGTGACTCCACATCCTTCACAACCTGAACACAAGCAAATGGGACATCTGCCTCTTCTGGGCTTTCAATACCAGTCCCTTTTTCAAATTCTAAGTTCCCCTGATCCTCCCAGGTACTCTCTGGGCAACTCCCATCTGGAGTAAACACAACCTTGCTGGTTAAAACAACTTCGTCTGCTAACCCAGCAGACTCCCTCAAGGTAGCGGCATCCCTTTCATCTAGGACTTCTCTGACATCATCGGGAACACAACTTCTTCAACTGAAAACAGCTCTGTCAAGCCAGACAGATCATCCGTGTCCAACCCTGGACCTTCTAACTGCCCCATCTGTTTCTTATCTTTACTCTGTGCCTCCTTAACCTCCTTCCTCACTCCAAAAAGTCCCCCTAGGTGTATCTTATGGGCAAAGGTCAAAATTTTGTTCCTTGACAACACTAAATCTGCTTCGTCTACCTTACTTTCCTTAACTCCACTATCCTCCGTTTTACTTTCCTTAACTCCACATCCTCTAACCCCTCTTGGTACAGGGTTGGTAAAAATGTCTCTGCTAAATCAACACTGGACTCATTTAAACTGGCTCCTTTCTAAGCCGCCTTTCTAGACATACTGCGAGTGACTGTGCATGCGGGATAAGCCTTAGAATCTAGGGGCAGATCCTCAGCACTTACAGGATTGCTTGTTAATTTCACTGCTGAATACACGTCACCACCTGCCAGATCGTTACCAAGTAGAAAGTCCACGCCATCCATCGGTAGTTTTCACAGCACCCCTATTTCAACTGGTCCAGATACCAGGTCACATTTCAGAAATATCCTGTGCAAAGGTACAGCCTCAGTCCCTTTTCCGATACCTCTTAACACAACCTCCCCAATCTCGGTGTCAGGACCAAAATCTAACACCTTCTTTAGAATCAAAGACTGACCAGCCCCAGTACCTCTCCAGATCTGCACTGGAACTGGGGTTTCACGCTCCTTCACAGACACTGTCCCTTCCGAGATAAACTTCTCACGCCCCTCTTGCGCTGTATCTAACTTCGCCTTCCTCATCGATCTATTGACCGGCTCAATGCAACCAGTCGGGATTGCTGTTTTCCCTTTTCCTGTCTCCTTCTTCGGAGCAAAGCACTTAGATGCTATATGACCAGCTTTCCCACAATTGTAACATGTAAAGCCAGGAGCCTTCCTGCCAGCCTGCTTTTCCTCCTCCTTACCTTTTCCACTAGTTCCCTGCTTATTCTCTACCTTAGCCGGTGGGCTTTCTCTACCATCCCTATTGCCTGTCTGGTAGCTCTTATTTCAGGAAAACTTTGTCTTGTGAGTTAAGGCATACTCGTCTGCTAACTTGGCAGTCGCAGACAGAGTCACTGTCTCCTTCTCATCCAAGTACGTCTTCATACTTTCAGGGATACAACCTTTGAACTGCTCAATCAGCATTAACTGTAACAATTTATCATAATCTCCAACGACCCTTTTTGAGGCACACCAACGCTCACAATACATTTGCATCTCACGGGAAAACTCTAAATACGTGTGGTTCCACGCTTTCTCAAGTTCCAGAACTTCTGCCGGTATGCCTCTGGCACCAACTCGTAACTCCTCAGTATAACCTTTTTTACTTCCTCATAATCCTTAGACTCATCCATAGACAATGCCGAATACACTTGCTGAGCCTTCCCCCTCAGTACGCTCTGTAACAAAACAGCGCATTTCCCCTTAGGCCAGTTCTAATTCACAGCCACTTTCTCAAAATGGAGGAACTTATCGACATCCAGCTCCTCTAATGCAGGTACCAAATGGATCTCCTGACCAATCTTGAACCCCTCATTTGGGTCTGCTGCCCGATCTCTTCCCGGCGATGCCTTTAACTTCTCCATTTCCTGCTCATGCTGCCTCTCTTTCTCTCTTTCCTCCCTCTGCTTATTTGCTTCTTCTCTCTGCCTTGCAGCCTCCAACTCCTTTATCTGGAACTCATGCTCCCTTTTCTCCTTCTCCGCAGCCAACCTTAATCTTTCTATCTGTAACTCAAACTCACGCTCGACTGGTTTCCTCACAGGGAACAGGTCCAATGCCCCCGACGGAAACACATCTTGGGATACATAATACTCAGCTATTGCTGTCTGTATTTCTAACTCTCTCATCACCGATTTCACCGCCGAGAGATTCAATCGTCTCGCAACACTCACCAATTCCAACTTTCTGGCATCCTCTAATGCCCCCGTAGTTGGTTCTTTTAAACATTTGTCAATTTCCTTCTCTGCTGGTTTCCTGTCTGGTTGTCCGCACAACCAGATCAGATAAGGGACTTTTATTCTAATTCACTGGCCCCCCAATGTGGTAATCAAATCCCAAGATGAGGCTCCAACTTGTTACGTACCCCGTAACTGGGTGTCAGACCAGCAGAGAGAGAAGAATCTGTTGGAGTCTGGTGGTACTATTTTCAGAAGTGTTTATTAGTAAAATAAGCAAAACAATACCAATAATGCAAATATACATATAACACAGGTTAGCAATAATAAAACTAAAAGTGTGGGAATAATAATAAGCAATAATAAACAAGCTGTATCGATGTCTAGGGGTAAATGAATTGTCATAGAAAAGTATAAAGTTCAGTTTAGTTTATGCGTGCTGAGGTAGGTATAGTTGTTGTGTGGTAATCGTTGGAGAGAGAGAGAGTGAGAGATTGAGCAGCTGCAGTCAGCAAACCTTCCTGTTGCCTTTTGATTCTGTTGCACCGTTGTGGTCATTCGGCTATTGACCCCTCCGTCCTTCAGCTAGACCGTTCTTCTGTGGTGGTCTCGTCACTCTGGCATGAGTGGACACACACACAAATACCCACCAGCCCTGCTGTTACCCTGGGAGTTTTATTGACCGATCTCCTGCTTCGGTCTCCAAAACCCCCACCTTCCTTGTGGGTTCACAACCCTCAGTCAATGTCCACTGGTGTGTCTGAAGGGTGTCTCTCCAGACCTGTCTTTTATCCCTACTAATGGGGTCTCAGCTATCCATCAACTCTGAATGATGGTTTCAATCAAATCAAGCCACTCCTGCAGTCTCCTGAGAAATGTTAACGAGCAAAGTAAAGTCCTTGTAGTGAAAGTAAATAATCCAGGAAGAGTCAAAATACAATAAATCAACAGTCTCTCTCTCGCTCCCATCTTATCTGTAGCAAATGGTCGTCCCTGTGTTTCGTCTCTCTCTCCCATGAGCAGCATAGCCACAGTAATAGTACACTCGTAACACCTGTGTGTATTGTGGTGATGCAAAAGTTGCTGGAGAATTTACAAGTGGGAAGAAGAGGAGTTATATTTGGAAATTTGACTTCTTAAAGCATCATTTAGCAAGAAAATCACATATAGGTTGTGTGCAAAAGTGCTGGTGGGAAAATCCTCCATTACCGGCTCTAGGCCTGCTACATAGGTTGTGTGAGAGTGTAGATGAACTTGATCAAATGCAGAGGAGATCAAAGTTCTTATTGACAGTGATTTGCTCACTGTTGAAATGAATACCTTTCTAAATAAAATTCAGTTCACACATGTTGTTGTCACTGGGTAAAAACTGCACAGCACGAGATTTTTGCACTGGCTGGTCATTACAAATTAGAGTGGACATTGGTGGGAATGCAGGCAGACTTTCAGTGCCCCTGATACTGTCACATACCTGACTCCATATAACCCTGCACATTAGGGATTTGGAGCTGGAAATGGATGAACTCGGGATCATTCAGGAGTCAGAGGGAAGGATGGATATGTCATGAAGAGAGGTGAGTTACACCCACGGTACAGGACAGAGGTAACTGGGTGAGAGTCAGGAAGGGTAATGAGGTAAAATAGCCACCACTGAGTACACTTGTGGCCTTCCACTGCATCAAGAGTTAGACCACATTAGACACTGTTGGGGGGGGATTACCTAGCAGAGGAATGTCAAAGGGCTGATAGGGGATTTGTTAGTTCGGGAATGAATACCAGCAGAGGTCTAATATCCTCCTGGTAAAGCTTGCTTGTGCTAGTGTGCCAAGGTGTGTGGTTAAACTAAAGTTGCAGGAGAGATTGGAGTCAGAATGCCAGAACAGATAGTGGAGAGGGTGAATTGAATTGACTTATATCCTTCATATACATGAGGAGTGGAGATCTTTACATTACTTCTCCATCTAAATGTGCAATGTGTAACATAGTAATTTATAATAAATAGTTTTTACATAGGACGGTCAATATAACATAGAAATACAATTGTATCAGCAAGAATTAATCAGTCTGTTGGTCTGGTGGAAAGATCTGTCCCAGAGGCTGTTGATCCTGGCTTTTATGCTGTGGTACCGTCTCCTGGATGATAGCGGCTGGAAAAGTTTGTCGTTGTGGTGAATTGAGTCCCCAATATCATACGGGCATTTTTACGCACCTGTCTTTGTAAATGTCCTGAATAGCGGACATCTACAGATGTGCTGGGCTGTCCGAGCCACTCTCTGCTGAGTCCTGCGATTGAGGGAAATACACTTCCCATGACAGGCAGTGATGCACCCAGTCAGGATGCTCTCAGTTGTGTTCCTGTAGAAAGTTCTTAGGATTTGGGGCCCCATCCCAAACTTCTTCAACCATGTGAGGTGAAAGAGGTTCTACCCTGCTCTTTTCACCACACAGCCAGTAAGTACAGACCATGTGAGTCCACAATGATGTGTATGCCGAGGAACTTAAAGCTGTTTATCTTCTCAACTCCAGATCCATTGATGTTAATAGGGGTTAGCCTGTCTCTATTCCTTCTGTAATCCACAATCAGCTCCTTTGTTTCTGTGACATTGCGGAAGTGGTTGTTTTCTTCACACCAATCAGATGTTGTTCAGACTTCAGACAAAGTCAGCAATCAAAAGGTTGAGCATGGTGCGGCGAATGTGCTGACCTGCATATATCTAATGCAAGAAGCACCGTAGGAAAGTCAGATGAGCTCACTGCATTGAATTATGATATTGTTACCATTACTGGGAGTTGGATGCACCCAACAGTCTGAGGGATTGAGAGGAACAAATTTACAGAGAGATCACAGACTATGCCTAGAAACAAAGATTGATATAGGAAGTGATTTTAACTTTACTTACATTGACTGGGACTTCCATACTGTAAAAGTACAAGATGGGGTAGAGTTTTTCAAATGCGCTCTCAATCAGTAGAATTCCCAAAGTAGAAGTGTGCAGCAAGCTACTAGGAAATGATCCAGGGCTGGTGACAGAAATTAGTGATACAAGGTACCCTTCCATTCCAGATACCAGCCCTGTGCCCAGTTCGAAGATGATTTCTCTCTGCAACTTAGGTTGACTCTCGCTGTAACAGTGTGATATCAGATCACACCTTGGTGATCAAAGTGATCTCATCTGAAATATTGTCCTTCACCCATTGATGGATGTTGTAAATCTTTTTACAGGTTAAAAACGACAAGGGATTTCTCTTCAGGAATCACGGACACAACACGCCAGTTTTTCTGTCTGTCCAGATATTTAAGAATTGGAGCAAGGGATTCACTCAATCATTCTTCCTACTCAGACTGTGGGGAGGGATTCACTTGATCATCTGATCGACCAGCACACCCATCATTTTACTCATGGGGGAGGCCATTCACCTGCCCAGAC
This sequence comes from Hemitrygon akajei, assembly GCF_048418815.1. Classification (NCBI taxonomy): domain Eukaryota; kingdom Metazoa; phylum Chordata; class Chondrichthyes; order Myliobatiformes; family Dasyatidae; genus Hemitrygon; species Hemitrygon akajei. The sequence continues at coordinate 3,457,964 of NW_027331959.1, read as the reverse complement.
TATTGGAATGGATTCACTCCATCATCTCAACTGAAGGTACATCAGCAAGTTCACACTCGGCAAGGCCATTCACCTGTTCTCGGAGTGAGAAGGGATTCAGTCAGTCTTCCTAACTGTAGATGCACCAGTCAGTTCACACTGGGCAGAGGCTGGTCGTCTGCTGAATTTGTGGGGAATGAATCACTCGGTCATCTGACCTAATGGCACACCAGCGAGTTCACACCGGGGAGCGGCTGTTCACCTGCTCAGACTGTGGGAAGGGATTCATTTGCTCATCCAAACTGAAGCTACATCAGCGAGTTCACACCAGGGAGAGGCCATTCACCTGCTCAGACTGTGGGAAGAGATTCACTAAGTCATCCCACCTACAGAGACACCAGCAAGTTCACACTAGGGAGAGGCTGTTCACCTGCCCTGTCTGTGAGAAGAGATTCACCAACTCATCCCACCTACTGAGTCACCAGCGAGTTCACACTGGGGAGAAGCCGTTCACCTGCTCAGACTGTGGGAAGGGATTCACTTTCTCATCTAAACTGAAAGTACATCAGAGAGTTCACACCGGAGAGAGGTCATTCACCTGCTCAGACTGTGGAAAGGGATTCACACGGCTATTCCACCTACAGAGACACCAGCGAGTTCACACTGGAGAGAGGCCATTCACCTGCTCAGACTGCGGGAAAGGATTCATTGAGTCACCTGACCTACTGGCACACCAGCGAATTCACACTGGAGAGAGGCCGTTCACCTGCTCAGACTGTGGGAAGGGATTCACTAAGTCATCCGACCTACAGAGACACCAGCGAGTTCACACCGGGGAGAAGCCGTTTACCTGCTCAGACTGTGGGAAGACATTCAGTCAGTCATCTGATCTACGGGTACATAACCGAGTTCACACTGGGGAGAAGCCATTCACTTGTTCAGAATGCGGGAAGCGATTCACTCGGTCATCCGACCTACTGATACACAAGCGAATTCACACTGGGGAGAGGCCATTCACCTGCTCAGACTGCGGGAAGGGATTCACTAAGTCATCCGACCTACTGAGTCACCAGCGAGTTCACACTGGGGAGAGGCCATTCACCTGCTCAGACTGCGGGAAAGGATTCACTTGGTCCTCAGAACTACTGGTACATCAGAGAGTTCACACTGGGGAGAGGCCATTCAGCTGTTTAGTCTGTGGGAAGGGATTTACTTGCTCATCTAAGCTGAAGGTACATCAGCGAGTTCACACCGGAGAAAGGCCGTTCAGCTGCTCAGACTGCGGAAAGGGATTCACTTGCTCATCACAACTGAAGGTACATCAGCGAGTTCACACTGGAGAGAGGCCATTCACCTGCTTGGAATGCGGAAAGGGATTCACACAGTTATTCCCCCTACAGAGACACCAGCGAATTCACACTGGAGAGAGGCCATTCACCTGCTCAGTCTGTGGGAAGGGATTCACTGAGTCACCCGACCTACTGGCACACCAGCGAATTCACACTGGAGAGAGGCCTTTCCTGTGCCCAGACTGTGGGAAGAGATTCACTCAGTCATCCCACCTACAGAGACACCAGCGAGTTCACACTGAGGAGAAGCCGTTCACCTGCTCAGACTGTGGGAAGGGATTCACTCAGTCATCTGACCTACAGAGACACCAGCGATTTCACACTGGGGAGAAGCCATTCACCTGCTCAGACTGTGGGAAGGGATTCACTCAGTTATCCGACCTACGGGTTCATAAGCGAGTTCACACTGGGGAGAGGCCATTCTCCTGCTCAGTCTGTGAGAAGAGATTCACTAAGTCACACGACCTACTGGCACACCAGCGAATTCATACTGGAGAGAGGCCCTTCCTGTGCTCAGACTGTGGGAAGAGATTCACTCAGTCATCCCACCTACAGAGACACCAACAAATTCACACTGAGGAGAAGCCGTTCACCTGCTCATACTGTGGGAAGGGATTCACTCAGTCATCAAAACTGCTGGTACATAAATCAGTTCACACTGGGGAGAAGCCATTCACCTGCTCGGACTGTGGGAAGGGATTCACTTGCTCATTTAACCTGAAGGTACATCAGAGAGTTCACACTGGGGAGAAGCCGTACATCTGCTCGGACTGCGGGAAGGGATTCACTTGGTCATCTCAGCTGAAGGTACATCAGCGAGTTCACACTGGGCAGAGGCCATTTACCTGCTCAGACATTGGGAAGATTTTCTCTCAGCCATCTCCATCAAATGTGCATCCTTGAGTTCACACTGGGGAGAGACTGTTCACCTGCTGTGAATGTGGGAAGGGATTCACTCAGTTATAGACAATAGACAATAGACAATAGGTGCAGAAGTAGACCATTTGGCCCTTCGAGCCTGCACCGCTGTTTTGAGATCATGGCTGATCAATTCCTATCAATACCCGGTTCCTGCCTTGTCCCCATATCCCTTGATTCCCCTATCCATAAGATACCTATCTAGCTCCTTCTTGAAAGCATCCAGAGAACTGGCCTCCACTACCTTCCGAGGCAGTGCATTCCAGACCCCCACAACTCTCTGGGAGAAGACGTTTTTTCTTAACTCTGTCCTAAATGACCTACCCCTTATTCTCAAACCATGCCCTCTGGTACTGGACTCTCCCAGCATCTGGAACATATTTCTTGCCTCTATCTTGTCCAATTCCTTAATAATCTTATATGTTTCAATCAGACCCCCTGTCAATCTCCTTAATTCCAGCGTGTACAAGCCCAGTCTCTCTAACCTCTCTGCATAAGACAGTCCAGACATCCCAGGAATTAACCTCGTGATCTACGCTGCACTTCCTCTACAGCCAGGATGTCCTTCCTTAACCCGGGAGACCAAAACTGTACACAATACTCCAGGTGTGGACTCACCAGGGCTCTGTACAAATGCAAGAGGATTTCCTTGCTCTTGTACTCAATTCCCTTTGTAATAAAGGCCAACATTCCATTAGCCTTCTTCACTGCCTGCTGCACTTGCTCATTCACCTTCAGTGACTGATGAACATGGACTCCTAGATCTCTTTGTATTTCTCCCTTACCCAACTCTACACCGTTCAGATAATAATCTGCCTTCCTGTTCTTACTCCCAAAGTGGATAACCTCACACTTATTCACATTAAACGCCATCTGCCAAGTATCTGCCCACTCACCCAGCCTATCCAAGTCACCCTGAATTCTCCTAACATCCTCATCACATGTCACACTGTCACCCAGCTCAGTTTCATCAGCAAATTTGCTGATGTTATTTTCTATGCCTTCATCCAAATCGTTAACATAAATGGTAAACAGCTGCGGTCCCAATACCGAGCCCTGTGGCACCCCACTAGTCACCACCTGCCATTCCGAGAAACACCCATTCACTACTACCCTTTGCTTTCTATCTGCCAAACCAGTTTTCTATCCATGTCAATGCCTTCCCCCCGATGCCCTGAGCTTTGATTTTACCCACCAGTCTTCTATGTGGGACCTTATCAAATGCCTTCTGAAAATCGAGGTACACTACATCCACTGGATCTCCCCCGTCTAACTTCCTGGTTACATCCTAAAAAACTCCAACAGATTAGTCAAGCATGATTTACCCTTGGTAAATCCACGCTGGCTTGGCCCAATCCTATCACTGGTATCTAGATATGACACTATTTCATCCTTAATAATGGACTCTAGCATCTTTCCCACAACCAATGTCAAGCTGACTGGTCGATAGTTCTCTGTTTTCTCCCCCCCTCCTTTCTTAAAAAGTGGGATAACATTAGCCATTCTCCAATCCTCAGGAACTGATCCTGAATCTAAGGAACATTGGGAAATGATTACCAATGCATCTGCAATTTCCAGGGCCACCTCCTTTAGTACCCTAGGGTGCAGACCATCTGGACCTGGGGATTTGTCAGCCTTCAGTCCCATCAGTCTTCTCATCACCGTTTCCTTCCGAATGTCAATCTGTTTCATTTCCTCTGTTACCCTATGTCCTTGGCCCATCCATACATCTGGGAGATTGCTTGTGTCTTCTTTAGTGAAAACAGATCTAAAGTACTCATTAAATTCTTCTGCCATTTCTCTGTTTCCCATAACAATTTCACCCAATTCATTCTTCAAGGGCTCATCATTGTTCTTAACTATCTTCTTTCTCTTCACATACCTAAAAAAATGCTTTTGCTATCTTCCTTTATATTCCTGGCTAGCTTGCGTTCGTACCTCATTTTTTCTCCCCGTATTGTCTTTTTAGTTAAGTTCTATTGTTCCTTAAAAACTTCCCAATCATCAGTTATCTAACCTTGAGACACACTAACGGGTTCACACTGGGAAGAAAGTTTCAATAAGCTGCATGCTGGATATTTGTCCATCACCGTTGCTGAATGCAATTTCGACAGTGACTATTGGTGCTGAACTCTGCAATTATTGCTGCTTCTCACCACAACCAGCTCTGCACCCTGGTCACTGGGCACGGGAGGAGTTTTTTCTGCTGTATATTCACCTTTTGTGGGATTGGGGTTTAATATTCTGGATTCAAGACAAATAAATCAGTTCTATTTTGAACTCTGGCTCCAGTACTTAGTGAAGTTATAACAGTGTACAGTAGAGAGTCAACTCAGGCTGGCTGGACTCTGCCAGTGATTCAGTTCCATAACAGTCCTTTTCAATCCTCCCCTGTTGACCATCTCCCACTCTCCCTCTGGTGATGGATTACAAACAGTCACCACTCTGTGGGTGAAGAGGTTCCCCTTGAATTTGCTGCAATCTGAAGAAGTCAATTTGACTGCAGTTCTGTCTGTGATGTTCTTTGCCCATCAAAGCTCTGGGCTGGGGAAGAATGACATTGATAGTTAACCTACTTATTCATGGCTTCTTTCCACATTATGGCTCATTTCCCTTTTTCTAAAGGGTTAACAGAGAAACATAGAAAACCTACAGCACAATACAGGCCCCTTGGCCCACAAAGTTGTGCCAAACATGCCCCTACCTTAGAAATAAGTGGGGATACACAGAGCCCTCTATTTTCCTAAGCTCCATGTACTGATCCAAGAATCTATTAAAATACACTATTGTATACACCTCCGCCACTGTTGCTGGCAGCCCATTCCACACATTCTCCACTCTCTAAGTAAAAGAAAAAATAGCCCTGACATCTGCTCTGCACCTACTCCCAAGCAACTTAAACCATATAACCATAAAACAATTACAGCACGGAAACAGCCCATCTCAGCCCTTCTAGTCTCACATAGTCCCACCGACCAGCACTCAGCCCATAACCTTCCATTCCTTTCCTGTCCATATACCTATCCATTTTTAAAAAATGAAAATATTCAACCTGCCTCTACCACTTCTACTGGAAGCTTGTTCCACACAGCTACCTCTCTCTGAGTAAAGATGTTCCCTCTCGTGTTACCCCTAAACATTTTCCTCCTAACTCTCAACACATTTCCTCTTGTTTAAATCTCCCCTACTCTCAATGGAAAAAGCCTATCCACGTCAACTCCATCTATCCCCCTCATAATTTTAAATACCTCTATCAAGACCTCCCTCATCCTTCTACGCTCCAAAGAATAAAGAGCTAACTTGTTCAACCTTTCTCTGTAACTTAGGTGCTGAAACCCAGGTAACATTCTCTTAAATCTTCTCTGTACTCTGTCTATTTTGTTGATATCTTTCCTAAAATTCGCCGACAATTCTGTACACAAATACTGCATGAAAACTGTGAGAATAGAATATAGCTTCAAATGAGGAGTATGACGGTGGGGAATGGATGTAGAAGGCGGAGCTGAGGAGAACCACAGAGTGAATACAAGGGACAGAAATGAACTGACGTGAAGACAGGATACAAAAGAAAGGACACAGAGAGAATTTTCCCCAGGTAAGGGGTTAGGAATCGGGATGATTTGGAACTGTGACGGGAAGAATACCCTTCAGCAAATGTAGTGTATGTTTGCAACATTTCAATAGACAATAGACAATAACCACATAACCATATAACAATCACAGCACGGAAACAGGCCATTTCGGCCCTCCTAGTCCGTGCCGAACTCTTAATCTCACCTAGTCCCTCCTACCCGCACTCAGCCCATAACCCTCCACTCATTTCCTGTCCATATACCTATCCAATTTTACCTTAAATGACACAGACCTTAAATAGGTGTCTCCCGAGGTTCTGCGGAGGCTCAGTCTTTGAAACACTTAATAATATTCATTTTTTTAAATATAAATCGATGCGGAAAAAGGAAAAAAAAACTTCGTGGGAAAATATTAGCCGTGATAATGTCTCATTAAGGAATAGCTTCTGCTTGTATTTCATAAGTCCATCCGGATTTTCGCAGTGTGATCCCTATTCCACAGTTATTACTCAGGAGACTATGCTCTATTTACCCCGGTTCATTCTCCTGGAAGGCTGTCAGTTACGTGTCCTTTATCATATGGCTTGGAGAATGTTGGTGGTGAGTTTTTGTCGGGTAGCGGATCTCGCCCAGTTTTCCACTGAGCCAATGCCCAAATATGGAAGGAAAAGACAGGCTACTGAGCGGACGGATGTTACTGCGGAATTTTCACCTCCGGCAGCTGAAGGATGGATGTCCGCGGTGGAGGGAGGGCCAAGCGGGAATGACTGAAAGAGCACTGAACTCTGGGATCATGGGACTGATTTGGAAGGGACTTTGAAGTGATTTCCATACAAGTGCATAAATTATAAACCCAGAGTTCTCGATTAAGCTGTGCCGTTAGTCATGTAAACATCTGTCTTCAATTTATTCCCCAAACTCCGTTTACAATTTGTGGCTCATAAATGTATTTTTCTCCCGTCTTCACCGATTCCACAGCGCTCCCCTTATCACTTCATTTCTTGAATATTGAGATCAGTTCTCTTTATATCGGCGTGGGAATGTCATGGGGGAAAATTCCGGTTAACAAAATTGATGTATATACAGCCCGGAAGGTAGTTCATCTAAGTGAATAATTAGTAGTGGTTTCTTGTTACGGGGACGTCATGTCTCACAAATGTGACTGTGATCTTAAAGGAATAATCTCGACCATTTAACGAAGCAGGAAGGTAGAGGGAGTCTGGATGGACTTCAGTAATGTTTCTAAGAAGGCTTCCATGGCAGATACAGGGACACCGAGATGAGTTGGCAAACTAGTTGCAATATTAGCTCGGTAAGTGGATGCAAACTATAGTGTGCGTGTGTCGCTCTGTTCCCGGACGCCGGCAATAAGCGGCGAGTGTAGATTTGCTGCTGGATCCTTTATTGTTTGCAAAACAGTATGTGAAACAATTTGTGACTTAATGCACTTCGTGAAATAAAATTCTGGGAGGACATACTATCCTTTGTAGGGTCGCTTTTCGTTGTAACCTTGCAATGCTAGGTCATACCTCTCTGAATGCAGTGGGACAAGTGGACAGGACAAGGGGTTTTTGTTATACTTGCATTGTCTAAAAAGGCTTTGAGCGATGGTAGATCAAAATTCACCAGATTGTTCCTGGACTGTGGGGAAGGGAATAAACTATAAGGAGAAGTTTGATTGATTAATTGATATAGAAAATAAATTGAAGGGTCCTTGTAGAAGTTTATACAATTATGAGGAGGTGTATATTGTACAGATAGCCAACAACTTTGTCTTTTCCTACGTCAGTAGTAGCTAACACTACAGGCACATGCATACACAGATCTGAAGACATCCTTTCTTTGCCCAGTGTCTACAACAGACGTGATGGATGCCGGTGATAATAAAATAATGGAAAAGTGTCTGGATAGCCCTTGGTTAACGAAGGCAGCGAGGGATACGGGATGTATTATGGCTCTGGGGATTAGCTTAGTTCGCCATAGTCGACTTGGGGCAGAATCCATGCAATATTGATCACCCGCTGCAATCTACAAGAAGGTGGCTCTGTCACAGCGTTGACCGCAGCGAATCTCCACTGACAGTATAAACGTCATTGTGATTGCTCGAGCTTTACCCGAGTTACCCTGCGGCCAGATGAGCCCTGAGTGTCAACGCAGCTGTGAAACGGAAGGAGTGAATGAAATCAACTGAATGAAATCAACTGAATGATAGGATACCGGGATTGTTGATGACGTCACGCTGTCAAGGGCGCTCCTGCCCGGAAATGGAGTGGGTGTTATTTTATTCCAAGTCAATTTAATAGCGAGACCCATTATACTTAAACGCATAAAACCCAGATGCACATCGCGACCCAATGACGGATGCCCGATGCGGAGAATTAGTTGTTAATGAACTTTTGACCTTTAGGAACATGTGCTTTGCTTTAACTGCGTTTATTAATCAATATTAAAAACAAAGTCCAAGGACATTTTAACACCCGCCGCATTTCTTCTCTAAACTGAGCCTGGGTCGCTGTATAAATGCAGGTGTTCGTGCAGGAACTCAGGTACATGAGCATGTAGCCGGCTTCAGTGGCGACATAGGCAGAGTCGGTGTAATTGCCGTCGTAATGCGCGGTTCCTGTGAGTCGGGTGGTCAGAAAGCTCACAGTGACCGGCAGCCACAACAGAATGAAACTGCCGGACACACTAAAGAGTAAAATGATGGATTTCCGGCGGCTTTCCATCTCCGGATCCTTCTGTGTTTGACTGCTGTGACCGCGCAGTCCGCGGCGCACTTTACTGGCTAATAAAATGCGCCTCACTGTCAGACAGTTAAACAGGGCTATCAGAGAAAAAGGTAATATAACCATTAAAATACTCTGCAGAAAGGAGAATGTGACTCCCACAGGAGACGTCATGAACCATGAGCTCGGCTGACAGCCCCATTGCCTACCGTTAACTACACGCACAGGTTTATACTGAAATAGATACGGGACGCTCTGTAAATGCAACAGGACCAGCACGATTATAATGCCGGCAACAGCCGTCCTCACTGTGCAATATTTCGCTTTCAGCTTCTGACAACAGATCGCTACAAACCGATCGCCTGTGAACAGGACAGTGCACCAGACCGAGGTTTGCAGGCTGGTTGAATTGAAGTACAGAACGACCTTACAAGCGGATGTGTAGGACAGGAAGGATGTTGGAAACTGGTACATGACGATATGATACCCGATTACACAGAACATCATCACTAGGAGATCTGCCATTGCCATGGCAACCATGTAGTGCGATATACATTTGGAAAGGCCGCAATTCCCTCGGAAGAGGACCACCATTGTCAACAGGTTCGCTAGGGAAAGAATCACAAATAGTGAATTACAAACAGGGCGAGGAGAAGTATTTGCTAAGTCCAATGTGAAAATACTATTCCGACAGTGATCGGAAAAATTACTGGCGAAATATGTTGCAAGCGAGAATATTTTAAAAATATTTCAAGAGACTGAAAACCCCTCATTCAGTGAACTAAAACGGTTTGCAGCCGAACTGCGCATTTGCTCCTGGTTAAGTTGCTGATGACACGCTCTCGATTTCACCTTGGCGATGTAACCGAAAGGGGCAGCACCTCTGCTCATTCGCCATCACAACCCAGAAACACGGAGATCACCATCTTCTCCCATACCTCCCTTGCGCCCTGCAACCCCCACCCGTGGGATCGTCATTTCAATGGCTCTTACCCTCGAAACCCCATTCAGGCACCAGCTGTCGGGATTGAGTGCCGCTGACCCCAGCGGCTGTAGGAGAGTCGGCTGATGTGAACTCGACAGGTTCCACTCAACGGAGCTCTCATGATTTTTGAGCCAGTACTGCCCCGGACTAAGTGGGGTCGTGTTGTTCTCGGTCACCAGGCCCAGGGTGAAACCGATGCACTCGTTCCCTGCGTTTAATCAATGAATGAGCACGGGGCCGGTTGAACAGAAACGGACTTCACTGACTTGTCCAGTGTCGCTTGTACACAAACTAACTGAAATTCAATAGTTTCAGACATGTCGATCAATAAATAAGCTCCTCCTCTGGGATATATCTACCCTTTTGATCGCATTCGTTATCATCTTGCAGGAGCAATAGGGAGAAATTATTTCAAATCCCTAGCTGGACATGCTTGTGATAGCTATATTTAATATAATTCCCAGTTAGTACTGGTGAGACATATTATCAAAGGTTTGATCGAAAAGCCTAAAGTGGCGGGGCGCGGGAGAGAGGGGGAGAGAGAGAGGGAGAGAGAGGGAGAGAGAGAGGGAGACGAAGGTAAGCAGAATTTATCCTGAAACTCCACTCTCTGTCCAATTATGACAGATTGGAAGGTGCTGTGTTTAGCGGCAGTTGGTACAATCCACAATGATCCCACAATTCGTACTCTTCTTCAAAAATAAGTTATATCACAAGACTTATTTCAATCTGTAACAATGCGTGGTTGCGGATTTACACCTGCCAGCGGGGAGGATTGATTTCTCTGAATTTGAGCAGCATCGTCAAGGGTGACCTTTGGAGGGGGGAGGGGGCGGCAGTGAACGTGAGAGGATCCACCGGAGAGGATCATCTCTGCAGCAGTAGTCTGCCGTGTCTCCGCGCTGGGTTGGTTTCACCGGTACAAGACACCCAGTGAAACCACTGTTAATCGAAGAGCGTCCCGAGCATTTCAGACAGAGAGTAATTTCAATGTGTCGTCTTACCCGGAACACCGAAGGCTGCGAGAAAAGGGTAAAATGCAATCCTTACATCCCGGATTGTTGGTAGAGCCATTTTTCGGGTATTGTACAAAATGTACCGCACTCCTTGCACTAAGCGCCACTCGCCTGCGCTCTGAGCTGGCTGCCCTTTTATACATTAATCTATGCCCCGATAAATATAAAACAACAGGCACAAAGGTTGCACAATGACTCAAGTTAGTTATAGTCAGTGGACAAACAAGGCGCCGTTTCTAATTCTGTGTTCTCTCGGCACCACACCGTCTAGCAAAGTAGACAGTCAGGAAGTTTTTAAAGCTGTTCCAGGCATTCCGCATTGAAATGCCATTCATGACCTGTCGCCTAGTTCTATTGTTGCCTTCACATTCATTTTATTTAATATTAATTGTATGATATTTCGGTCCATATCTCTCAAAGCAAATGTTTGCTCTGTGCGAGCTCACGGTTTATCCTGAACACAACCCCACGTTATATGAGCATTACAGCGGGCTTGCACAGTCCGCATTAGTTGCCCAATAAATGTGTGGAACATACCGATTTCATCACCTTATTCCAACTTTGCTCATTTTTCTTTTTTTTAATTTATTTTTTATTGAATTTCATCATTGAACTGACATTTCCATAAGATATATTTCAGACATTGTACATATATATCATATAATCATACATGTCACAAATCTCCACATAGTATTTATCTGAGGTAAACACTTATAGAAAACAGTCGAAAGAAAACAAAACAAGCAAAATGAAAAAAAACTATGTACAAGTAGAGAGTGATTTTTTTTAACAACATATTCATTGATATGTGAGAATAAAATCAGGCCTATGAGGCATTATGTAGTTAACTCATTTTACCCAGTATGAATCAAATTGTTCCAGCTAATGATTAAAATATGCTGTTATCTTCTGCAATTTGAAAATGTCCATTGTAATTTCCATCCATGAATTTAAATGTGGGCTCTCCTGTGATAACCATTTCCTAGTAAGAGTCTTTTTACTAGCCACCAACAGTATATTCGTTAAATATTCATCTATTGTACACCATTCTTGAGGTAGATACACAAAATATATGGTCGTACTCTCTAAGGGTATTTCACATTTAAAGATGTCTTAATGATTTGCATTTTGATTTCCACAATTTCTCCAACGAACAGGGTGGTTACTATCATAATGGGATTTCTAAGAGGGTGTAATAAAATATCTTATCAAATTATTTCCATCCGAACTCCCTCCATTTCTGTGAACTGGTACTCTTCCATTGATACCTCCATATTATTGTCCATTCTTCCTCAGATATAATTATCCCTCCTTCATTCTACCATTTTGTTTTAATGTACGAAGCCGAACATGTTTTAAGATTTGACAAACCCTTATACATGCTTGAAATGATTCTACCTCCGTTATCTGAATTATATGCTTTTCTAAATAGCTCTATCAAGCATGTACGTGCCTTGGTTACATTTTTAAGCGTCTTATTAACATATTGTCGCATCTGTAAATACCGATAAAAATCTTGTTTTTCTAATAAGTGTTTCTCTTTAAGCATTTCAAAACTGAACAGTGTTCCTTCTTTCATTATGTTGAAAATAAATGTTATTCCTTTAGCTGCCCAGTCCTTAAACCTAGCATCCAGTTTATTCGGTGTAAAATCCGAGACATATGCACACCATTGAATAATTGCAATATCTCCCTCTAGATTATATTCTTTTATAGTAGTATTCCATATTTTAAGAGTCAATTTCACCCATGAGTTATCAATAGTATTTATGTACCTTTGCAGGTTGTTAGCAGCCAAAATTGCTTGTATGGGGATGGGAAGTACCCGCTCCTCAAAGTTTCTCCATTGAGCGTCATATGATGGGTTGCACCAACATTTCACAGCTCTCAACTGTGCTGCAAAATTATCATCTCTAAGAGAAGGTAAGCTCCATATAACAGGCTGAGCAATACATTAATTTTAATAGACTCAATCCTTGAACTGAGACTAAAAAAAAAAGAAATCAGGTTCCATCTTGCCATATCTTCCTTAATTTGTTTTATAAAAAGGCTGATAATCACATTCTGATAATTTTGCCAAATCTTTTGGCACAATGATGCCCAGATATTTGAAAGACTCTGTTTGCCATGCCCCGGGTATCGACTTTCTATTTCCCTTGGTGGGCTCTAGTTATATGAAAGTATTTGGGTTTTATCTATGTTGATCTTGTACCCTGATATTTTACCATATTGTTCAAAGGATTGCATCAATTTAGGTAAAGAGTACGTTGGTTGCCCTAGATAGATCAAAATGTCATCAGCGTAGCAAGCCAAATTATGCTCTGTACCTTTAATAGTAATTCCCCTGATATCTTCATTTTGTCTGATATATTGAGCTAATGGTTCCAGACACAATGCGAAGAGTAGCGGTGACCATGCACAGCCCTGTCTCGTGCCCCTTTCTAGAGTAATACTATTTGATAAATATCCATTGATTTTAATCCATGCCATACAGTTATGTCTTCGGCAGGACAGTAGCATCTGGTGAGCTGTTATTTGCACTACCGCTTGGGACCATCCACGCCAACAAAAATAAATACTAAAAACAATAATGTACAAAATACAGGACTGCACTTGATCTAGCTCAACTGTGATCAGCTGACTGCAGCTGACATTAAGGTAGAAGTGATGCAAAGTGGGGGTGATTTTAAATCAATGTTAGCAGGAAAATCATGCTACGAGAAGAATAAACACCAGAGAGTCTGCAAGAGATGGTTGAGATTAGGAACAATTCTCTAACCCAGTATTACAATTGCAAAGCAAGTGTGCGATGTGCTGTTCAGGCAACATGAGTTCCCTTTTACCAAAACTTGCCGTTTCGGATGTAGGTATTTTGTTTTCTCTTTCAGACTGTGTATATTGTGGGTGTTTCCGAGCTGATCTCCTGAAGTCCTGTTGAAGCAAAGACTTTGATTCTGTTCATGGTTTCGATACATCGCAAACAGTTGGGGTGACCAGTTACAGAAAGCGGCAGACGAAAGCCATCATTTCACTACTTAGTGCAGAAGGCTTGGTGGGCGAGAGGCGAATTTTTCATGGTATGTTTAAAAGAAAAGCTGTGACAACCGCGAGATTCTAATCATTTTAATGGGGTCCTACCAAGGCAAATGGGTATCCTATGGAAGCCGTAATAGTTTATTTTACTGTTCTGAAAGCGTCCTCGTTGAGTCCGGCGTGATAGCGGTTACAGAGATATGGCTGTAAGATGACCGGGTTGGGTGTTCATTATTACAGCATGTCAAAGAACAAGAGGCACCACAGATGTTCAGTGGGAAACCGGAATAATCTTCATTGTTGATAGAGACGTAGCAGTAATGCAGAATATGTGTGATTTTAAAATCAGACAATGGGAATAGTAAACACAAAAGAGTCTGCAGAACTATTTGCTGGGAAAACCCAAATCGTCGGACGCCATCTATGGAGAGGAATTTCTTGACGCGAAACGTCGAATGTTTATTTCTCTGCATAGATACTGCCCTACCTCCTAATTCCTGCAGTTTTGTTATGGATTTTTCCCAGGGCTGAAATGGCTAACATGAAAGGGCACAGTTTCAAGGTGCTGGGAAGTGGGCACAGAGGAGATATTTAGGGTGTTTTTTTTTTTACGCAGAGAGTGGTGAGTGCATGGAAAGGGCCTCTGGCGATGGTGGTGGAGGCGGATATGATAGGGTCTTTGAAGAGACACTTGGATAGGGACATGGACCTTAGACAAATAGAGGGCTGTGTGTAACCCTGGGTAATTTCTAAAGGAAGTAGAGGTTCGGCACAAAATTGTTTGCCTGGGATATCACAGAGTCCTGGGATACACCAGTTTTAGATGCAAGTGCAATGGACCCGGGATCAAGCAGCGCATGTTTTTAAGGTGTTGAGCTACTATTTATTTTCTAAGCTCAGATTTTTGCTTCTGGTGTTCCTTTGTTATTGCTGGAAATGTGTTCAGTCCCACTGTTGCTCACACAATTCACAAGAGTAATCTCAGGAATGAGAGGGTTTATGTACGAGAAGCATCTGATGACTCTGGGCCTGAACTCTGAGGAGTTCAGAAGTATAGAGCTGGACGGGATCTTATTTAAACCCGCAGAACGCGGAACAGCCTGGAGACAGTGGACATGGGGAGGATGTTTCCATCAGCCGGAGAGTCTGTTATCTGAGAGGACAGGTTCAAAATGAAGAAATTTCTCTTTAAACCTGAGATGAGAGAAACTTCGTCAGCAAAAGAGTGGTCGGCCTGTGGAGTTTGTTGCAACAGCTGGTGGTTGAAGCTGTCATTTGGTATAATATTGGCAATATATTATTGATCGATAGTGTAGGAATCATGTTTTGTTAGCCAGAACAACTACACGATTAATTCAATACAGCACCAGGCATGGCTAAAAGCAGCCTTTACAATTTTAGATTCATCATTTCAAAATGGCTACAGTGTTAACCTTTGTCACAATGTAATTCAGAGCGTGTGCTGCTGACTTTGTTATTTCCTTTTTCAGTTACTGTTGTTGAGCCACTTCCTCCATTTCAACGGTAACAAACCACGAGAACTGCAAGAAGTGTTGCACAATTTCATCGTTCTGTGTTCACTTCCTCTTTGCGTAGAGTCAGTAACCTCGGGAGCAACTTCAACGGAATGATAGTGGGAGGAAAGGATTCTGTGAGCATTAGCTGTGTGGAGTGAACATAGAAATATAGAAAACCTGCAAGCCCTTGGCTAACCCTCCTGTCCGAAACATGTACTTACTTCAAAAATTTCCCAGGGATGGCCTTAGTCCGCTATTTTTCTAAGATCCATGTATATATCCAAGATCCTCTTAAAGGACCCTACTCTGTCCGCCTCCACCCACGTCGCCGGCAGCAGTGTCCACGTACACACCACTGTCTGCGTAAAAGGAAAAAAAATACCCTTGACATTGCCTTGGTACCTACTTCCAAGCACCTTAAAACTGTGCCCTCTCGTGTTAGTTATTTCAGCCGTGAGAAAATGCCTCTGTCTACCCGCACGATCATTGCCTCTCATCACGTTATACACCTCTATCAGGTCACCTCTCATCCTCCATCTCTCCAAGGAGAAATGGCCAAGTTCACTCAACCTATTCTCAGAAGGCTTGCTCTCCAATCCAGGCAACATTCTTATCTATCCCCTCTACACCCTTTCTATAGTTTGCACATCCTTCGGTTAGCGAGGTGACCAGAACTGAGCACAGTACTCCATGATGGGTCTGACCAGGGTCCTATATAGCTGTAACATTACCGCTCGGCTCTTAAACTCAATCCCACGGTTAATGAAGGACAATGCACCATAAGCCTTCCGAACCACACAGCCAACCTACGAGGCAGCTTTGAGTTTCTGATGGACTGTGATCCTGTACACTGCCAAGAGCCTGACCATTAATATTATATTCTACCATCATATTTGACCTAGCAAAATGAACCACCTCATACTTACCTGTGCTGAACTCCATCTGCCACTTCTCAGCCCAGTTTTGGATCAAATCGCGTCCCGCTGTAACCTCTAACAGCCCTCAACACTATCCACAATACCACCAACCAACGTGCCATCAACAAATTTATTAACGTATCCCTCCACTTCCTCATCCAGGCCATTTCCAAAAATTGCTAAGAGAAGAGGTCCCAGAGCAGATCACTGAGTCGCAGCATTAATCTTCGATTTGCATGCGGAATATGACCCGTCTACAACCACTCTTTGTCTTCTGTGGAAAAGACAATTCTGGATTCACAAAGCAAGTTCTGCTTGGATCCCATGCCTCCTTACCTTCTCAATTAGCCTTGCATGGGGTACCTTATCAAATGTCTTGCTGAAATCCATATACACTACATCTCCTGTTCTACTTTCACCAATATGTTTAGTCCAATCCTTAAAAAATTCAGTCAGGCTCGTAATAATCATATTATGCCTCTACAAATGTTCATAAATCAGGATCTCTCAGGATCTTCTCGATCAACTTCCCAACCACTGAAGTAAGACTCACTAGTGTATAAATTTCTTGACTATCTCTGCTCACTTTCTTGAATAAGTGAACAACATCCGCAAGTCTCCACTCATTTAATATCTGTGCATTAAAAATAATCGAAAACTGTTCTTGCAGGAAATTTAAAGTAAAAAAGAGAAAATGCTGGAAATATTCGGCAAATCGGCAGCATCTTGGATAGCCCCAGGTCTGAAACTGTGTCTTCACCATTTCTCCTCCACGGATGTACCCTGATGTACTGCGTCTCAGCATTTTCCATTTTATAACTTTACATTGTGTTTCTGCTACCCTGAGGGAAACATCACAGCCAACTGTGCTGTGCAAGATCCCACACAGCAAGAAGATAGTGATCAAATGTGCTCAGGTTAGCTGCTGGAGACAAGCTGAAGTGTATTCGCATCCTCTCACAAGCTACAGACCGTGAACCATCCTGAGCAACAGCCCAGGCAGAAGACCCTTAGGTTAGGTTCTCGTCCCACCTCGGTCTGTGAATCGAAAATGGCAGGGACACAACGGCAAATAGTCGGCAACAAGTCGTCTGTGTGTGGCTTATAATATAGATGGAGTCTCTCAGACTATAGAACTGACAGTATACGGGCTTCAATCCAGGTTGGTAATTTTACAGCTGGGATTGGATTTTTTTCTGTCTGCAGTAAGGCTGAGGTCACGGTGGTTAGACGTTGGTTTTGGAGAAATTTCCGTCTGCACCACCTAGTGGGACATCATACCTGTCAAGAATTCTGGAGATTTTAGAAGAGATAACTATGGAGATAGATGAAGTTGGGCAGTGATGCTGTCCATATAGACGTTGGTAAAGCCTCTAACATTGCAGCTGATCTGGAAAGCTTGGTCACGTGGGATTCTCGGGAAGCATGTGAAGTGGATTCACTTCGGGCTCGATGACAAGCAGAGGGAGATGATTGAAGATGGATGTAGCGAATGGAGGCCTGTGATGAGTGGGATGTGCGTATAATTGTCGAGACGTGTAACTCATTATTCATGCTTTTGGCTTTTATATGAATGAGCATGGTACGGTTAGCAAGTTTGATTCTAACTTCGAGTCCTTTCCTGATCTCTCTCTGTCTTCATCTCCAGAGACAAGTTGTCAACCGGCTTCTTTTATAAACCAACACGTACAAACAAGCTGGAGGAGCTCAGCAGGTCGGGTAGCATCAGATGCTGTCCGACCTGCTGAGTTCCTCTAGCTTGTTTGTACGTGTTGATTTGACCACAACATCTTCAGTGTACTTTGTGTCTTTTACAAACCTACTGATACCCTTGGCAATCTCGACCATACCTTTTCCCAACCTATCACTTGTAAAATGCTCTACCCTTTTCTCAGTTTCTTTGCTTCCGCTGCATCTGCTTCCAGGATGTGGCTGTCCTCCCTCCACTATTGATGCTCACATTTGTCATACGTCCGTGTTCACCCAACTTCCGACCACCGTAATAGTAATAGAGTTCCTCTTGTCCTTACCTCACTAATCTCCCTCCAGCTACATATCCCTGCAAGAGTCCTAAGTGCAACAGCTACCCGTACACCTCCTCCCTCACCTCCATTCAGACACAAAACAATCCATCCAGGAGCACAGCACCTGCGAATCTGCTGGGGTCATTTATTGCGTCGTGTGCTCCCGATGCGGCCACCTTTATATTGGTGAGACCCGCCATAAATTGGGAGACCGTTCTGTCGAGCATCTCTGTATCGTCTGGCACAACGGGGACTTTACAGTGGCCAAACGTTCCCATTCTGACGTCTCGATCAATGGCCTCCGCTTGTGCCAAGATAAAACCACCCTCAGGGTGGAGGAGCAAAACCTTATATTCCATCTGAGTGCTCTCCAACCTTATTGTATGAATATTGAATTCTTCTTCCAGTAAACAAATACCCCCACCCAATTACTCTATACCCCACTCTGAACTTATATTCAATCTGAGTGCTCTCCAGCCTTATTGTATGAATATTGAAATCTCCTTCCAGTAAACAAATACCCCCCACCCACTTCTCAGTTCCGCACTCCCCACCCAGAGCTTACATTTCTGCTCAGCAGCCTATTACTTCCTCCTGTGCCCCCTCTTTCCCTTTCTCCCATTGACAACGTTCCGATTCTTTCGTCTCCAGCCCTTGAACAGCCCATCACTTGACTTCAGCTATCACCTTCCACCTCCTCTCTTTCTACTTCCCCACCTCTTTATTCAGATCACTTCCCCCTCCTCCTCAGTAATGAAAAAGACTCGTGGTCCAAAATGTGTACTGTTTATTCTTTCCCATAGATACTGCCTGTTGTGCTGAACTCTTCCATCATTTTGTGTGGTGTTTTGGATTTCCAGCATTTGCAAGCTTTCTCGTCTTTGAGTGTGGTAATTACGGTAACAATTATTTGGGCTTTGTTGAGATTGTACCTGGAATAAGGTGTAAAATCCCGCTCCCCATACTAACATGGGTTATACAGACCAAAGAACAAACTGCCGGAGGAACTCAGTGGGTCGGGCAGCATCTGTGTAGGAAAATGGACCGTCAACATTTCGGGCCGAGACACTCCCTCTGGATTGTGAGTGGACGGCAAATAGTCGGAGAAAAGACGCGAGGTTTGGGGATGGGACAAGAGCTGGGGAGTGAGAGGTGGATCCAGTTGAGGGGAGAGGTGGGAAGGTGGAAATAATGACGGAGTGCGAGGTGAGTGGTGCGGGCCACACGGGGCTGCAGAAATGGAATTTAATTCCATGGAGGATTATAAGAAGTGAGAGAGTGTTTGCTTTGGAGATTCGCCAGACTGACTCCTGCAGGGGGAAGTCTCAGTCATCGTCCTCACATAAAACAGAGGCCGGCAGATGTGTGGAGACCGAAGGGATCGAGGAAATGAGGATCGGGCACAAACCTGTGGCTGAGATTGAAGAGCTGCCGTCATCTTGTTGATGGTTTAAGGGACAGAATGGCCACCTCCTCCTGTTTCTCACTTGATGTTTCAGTGCTCCTGTCCAGTGAGGCTCCGGAGGAATGTAAATAGAAATTAGTGTTTATAAACATAGAAGTGTTTTCAATGAAACCTGCATAATTCCTGTTGGAGTGGGAATTCTGTATCGGACCGGGATGGGAATTGATCCCGTAACTCTAAGAACCGGGTGGTGGAGTAATCGGGACATGGAAGATGCAGAGGGAAAAACTGAAAATTGTAGTTGGTGTAAATACGAAATAAGGTGTAAAATGCGGCAGGTAGGTCGGGCAGCGTGTGAAACCGGTTCAGATGGGAGACCCTCCTCCCGTCACATGATCCTGTTTCTCACTCCCATTTCAAACGCCAATCTGCAGCACGTGAGAGTTCTACCGTCAAAGCTCCGCCCCCGCGCTCACAGTCCCCGGATGGGCGGTGGTTTTCTTTCCATTCTCTGTTGAAGCGGATCATCGGCTTGGAGCCGGAAGACCGATCTCTGTCTGGAGAACAATTTGACCAAGTTCTCATCAGTGAGTATTGAGGCCGGTCACTCA
Organism: Hemitrygon akajei; assembly: GCF_048418815.1. Classification (NCBI taxonomy): domain Eukaryota; kingdom Metazoa; phylum Chordata; class Chondrichthyes; order Myliobatiformes; family Dasyatidae; genus Hemitrygon; species Hemitrygon akajei. Next base: position 3,437,912 of record NW_027331959.1, on the reverse strand, counting down.
GGGTGAACGCGACCGACAATTTCCCAGCGGTGAGTACTGAGGCCGATCCCGGTTGGGGGGGGGGGGCGGGGGGCGGGTGGAGGGTAGAGATTTTGGGCAGTGAGTCCCTTTAACTTCCTCGAACTGGCCGCCTCGTTCCACTTCCTGGACACAAACTGCAGGGGTCAGTCAGGGTTGTAGGTCCTTCACACTGAACCGCCTGAGAGGAGCCGCCGCTCAGCCCCTGGTGTTCTGGTCCCAGGAGCGGGGTGAGTGGTGATGCCGAGACTGAACCCGTCCATTAAGATGTACCTGGGGAACTTTACTTCCAACAACCGGCTCGGTATCGGTTCCAAGCTTCAGATGGATCGATGGCTGGGGTCGATAATTGTTTTACATATTCCCAACACACTGAATGCGGCCATTCGGCCGGCATTGATTGTATGGAGTGTATTACACCAGGGTCAGAATGAACTGATAACCAACAAACATTTTAGCGTGTTGCTGGTATTTTACAATCAGTTACCATCTGTGCATAATATAAAGAGGTGGGATAAAGCTACAGTTGCAGGAAATTTCAAGTAAAAAGACGAAAATACTGGATAAGCCGATCGACAGCATCTTGGACAGTTCCAGTTCAGATATTGGATCTTCCACCATTTCTCCTTTCTCGGATGTAACCTGATGTACGGAGTTCCCATATTTTTCTATTTTATAATTTTACATTTTCTTCCTGCTACACTGAGCGGAAGCATGGCAGACAGCTGTGCTGGGCAAGATCCCACACAGCAATGCCATTGTGATCAAACCTGCTCAGTTTAGTTGTTGGAAACAAGCTGAAGTGTATCTGCATCTTCTCACAATCTACAGACCGGTGAACCAAACTGAGCCCCAGCCCCGGCAAAGGGTCATTAGGTTCCAGTTCAACATCAGTTTGTGAATCGGAAATGGCAGGAACACCACGGCAAATCGCCGGCACCATAACGTCTTTGTATGGGTCATAATATTGGGTTAGTGACTCTGAGGGTATGGAACTGGCAGTATGCAAGCTTCAGTCCAGGTCGGCAATTCTACAACTGGATTGGAATTTCCTCAGTCTACCGTGAAGCTGAAGTCTCGGTCGGTTGAACATTGATTGTGGGGAAATTGTCATCTGCACCACTCAGTGGGACATCATATCTGACAAGTATTCTAGAAACTTTTGAAGAGCTAACTGAAGACAGATAAAATAGAGCAGTGATGTTATTTGTTACGTACCCGTGGGTATCTTATACCAGTCACGTGACCATGATGTAATTGAAGCTATGCTGGAGATGAGGTAATGGTCTTGTGATGGGGGATTGATGTCATTTTCCCGCCAGTGAGAGGTCATGTGATAGTTTCCCCCCCAACCGGGTATTAAAGGAGAACCCCACCCTGTGACGTGGGCAGTTCGTGGTTGAATTTGGTAGTGACACCACGCTTCTGTGTATTCCGATGTTATGACGCAGATTCATTTAAAAGTGGAGTTTTACTTTCTGCCTTAAGTCAAAGGTTATTCCCGTCAGTTTTGCCATAATACTGCCAGTCCAGTCATTGGAGAGTGAAGATTTGAAGTTCGGTAAGTTAATGATCGAGGAAAGTTGATTTCGATGGTAAAGCAGGTTCGACCTTGTTTGATTCTCATTCGGAAGGAATTTGTCAGCTATGCCCATGATAACTCCTGTTCTACCAGAAAAATAGAGGGTTGGGTGAAGTTTCGCCAAAGAAAGGTCAGTGCCTTTAAGCCGTTTCATTTTCTTCATCATGAATCCTTTGATCAAAACATACTTCGTCTGGGAACAGCAGTAACACGACGTGAAAGAGAATTTAAATCGTTTCAAGAAGTCTCTTCTAAGCGACTGGGTAAAATTTTGGACTTTCGTATTACTACTTCTGAGAACTGTTTTTGCGTTATCGTTTTAAGAACTGTTTTCGGATTCTCGCTTTAAGAACTGTTCGAGCTGCCGTATCGCAGCTGACTTCCGGTTGTTAGTCGTTTGTTTACTTTTTGTTTTTTTTAGCAGTGTTTAATAAATGTTTTATTTGTTATAAAAACCCTGTTTCAATCTTATATTCATTGTTGCTGGATTGTAACATATTCATCTGAACTTTGGAAAAGTCTGTAACAAGATCCCGCATGACAGCTCATCGGGAAGGATAGGTCACGTGGGATTCTCGGGGAGCTGGTGAGCTGGATTCACACCGGGTTCAATGACAGAAAGCAGAGGGTGATGACTGAAGATGGATTTAACGAATGGATGTCCGTGACGAGTGGGAAGTGCATGTCAGTGTCGAGGCCTCGTTAATTAGATATTCATGTCATTGATTTGTATATGAATGTACATGACATGGTTAGAAAGTTTGATACTAAATTCAGGAGTCTGGTTCATATTGCAACAGGTTACAATGAATTTTCCCAACTTCCTGTTTCGGATGTATGGCGGGTCTACATTGTGCTTAACAAGGTACCATATAACTATCTGATAATAGCCAGGTGCTGTGTCCAAAGAAATCTTGACCGAGTGTAGATGATAATAATGGTCTTAAAGTTCTGCTGGAGATAACATAGAGGTTCAGAACAAGATGTCATGATGCTATGTGTGAGGTTGCATTGTTCAGGATGTCAGAGTGGTTCTATATAGACTCAAACCATGCATTGCCACTGGTGTCAATGCCAGGGGATGTAAAACTGAAAGGAGATGGTGAGAATCAGGTGTGACTGAGAAATCTGTATAATTCAGTGACGAGAGGAATGGATGTCCCAATAATCAGCAGAAATGTTTCAACCCACACTGCTGTAACGGTTGTCCATTACTCACCATAGCACCACCAGTGGTAGGAGGGCCAAAGCAGTGGGCGCTGTCTGCTCAACCTGCCTTGCCATTCCATTGACACATCACTCCCATTCGAGGACACAAGACTGGCTCCGAAAAGGGAATTGTCTGCAATATAAGCACGTAGGTACCCCAGAAGTCCCGGCACGGTGTACAATAGATGGAGAGTGCGGAAATCGATGGGCTCAGCTGGATCAGGCCCTGTCAAGGCTTCAGTGGACAGGCCCAAGATGTTTGGAAGTGTTTGCCTCAGTTTAAAAACATAACAGTGTTCTCCTTTAAACCCCAATTAATGTTTGACCCTCCTGTTATTTGTTTTGTTACAGAGCAACAAAATCTGATCACACCTGTCCTCACAATGGGTCAATGTGCAGGCAGGGGAGGACTTCCAGTGTCGTCAACATCGGGAAAGGACACGGGTATGTTGGCGAATTATTTTAATTTATAAATACTCTGCTGATTCTGCGTCTGTGTTTAGTTCAATATTGGGAATTCACAACGTGTTTGTGAAAACTGAGCAGAGAGATAAGAGAGAGAGTTAACATTTCTGGGGGAAATACAGTCAAACGTAGAAGGTGTACAATTACCGTCTGCTGCTGCTCCTGTAAAAGATTGTGATGCACATTAAAATAGCGAGTTACTCTAGAAGACATGACATTCTGCAGATGCTGAAAGTTTTGGGCAATAAAAAGACACAAAATATTGGCAGAACTCAGCAGGTCAGGCAGCATCCATGGAGAGGAATAAAGATTTGACATTTCTGATGAGGTCCACGATGAATGGAAAGTAATGTGGCAATATCTAGAATTTCTGTTCCCTCATTTCCAGTCCGATGAAGGGCCTTGGCCCAAAACGTTGATTGCTTATTCTCCTCCATAGATGCTGCCTGACATGCTGAGTACCTCCAGCATTTTGTGAGATTCTCCAGAGATTTGCTGAGGAAGGGTTTGATCAGGCCGGCAGACAGTAACCGAGAGCAAAGCAGTGGTGATGGGCAGCACCAGGAGAGTGATGGTGCTGGGTTACTATATTCTTAGGAATAAGCAGAGTCCTTTCCAAACAGAGAGTTATATTCCTGGGGACACGAAAGAGCAGCCTTCAACAGATGAAACTATACCTGCTCCTACAACCCCGGCGCCCCCGATCCCCCGGCCAAAGCCTGTTCCACCCCACCTCCCCCCCCCCCACCCCCCATCCCCATATACATATATTTCGGACTGTGTTTGGTGATCTTTAGGTTCCAAAGGGAACGTTACTGTCCAGTATGAGGTCAGTAATTTCTTTAATGCTCCTCATTTTCCTTCACAGGTCCGGGCTCAGTGATCACCGAGCTCCTGGCAAGCTGGGACGATTTCCAGCTGCTGCAGTTGACGGACTTCTACCGGGACAGGCTAGAGCAGGCGATGGAAGGACGGGTTCACGGAGTGAGTCTGGCGTTAAAGGCTGAGAAACAGTTCAGCAGAGAGGAACATCGGGTGAGTGGGAGGGAGAATGGGTTTGAATTTTCACACATCACAGGACTGATGGCTGTCGGATCTTTGACTCAACGGATATTAAATTAGATAAAAGAATAACTGGGAAATAAGTACTCCACATGCAATCCCGAACATGTGAATCTGAACCGGAGATGGAAAGAGGTGAAAAGACCCCGCGGACTGGTGGGGAGCCGCTCGATGTTCAGAGTGAGTTGAGCAAGTAACAGGTCTGTGGACTTACAGCATTAAATGCAAATATGACAGGAAGTTTCAGTCTGTGAAAAATGTACAGAGTGACGGCAGGATGTCAGTGAGAACCGGGACATCATCAGTGAATGCCACAGGAGCCCGGGTGTGTTTAGTTCTGGGTGGAGATAATTCTGTTACAATCCGTAACTGCAAACAGTGTGAATCGGGGAACATTGCCATGTTGTAACGTGTAATCACTGAAAAAACCTCTACTGGAAAAGGGAAGCGAAAGGTGTCAGATGTCAGCCAGTAATCCGCTGTCATGTTGGACACTGGCGGACTGAGGAGATGAATCACATGATAATTTCTGCAACTTCTCTGAGGCTGTTCAATCTGTTATATAAAATAAAACCCTCCAGTTTTATTTCTTCCTCTGTGATCGTTATTTTATGATTTCTGTTTTACACCGTCAAATCCGGTGAGGGATTATTTATGGAATTGGAGCCACATCAATGAAGGATGTCATTGACTGGTGGACCAGGTGCACAGTGAATGTCCCTCCTTGTGCTCTGCACTCAGAATGTACAGTCCACGTTCAGACAGGAGCAGCACCTGTCCGGGTGACTGCTCAATGTGATCCCGTTACAGAGCACATCATTTACTTCTCATTCTCTGTGTGAATCTGTCAGTCCCTGATATGTTCACTGTTACTCTTCACAGAAAATCTCTGATCTCGCTGATAAGGGAGAGCAGGCGGACAGTTCTAAACTCCTCCTGAGCCTGGTGATGGAGAAAGGCTCCCGCGCCCGGAGGGTGATGTGGGAAACCTTTGTGAAAATGTGGAATGATGTTGCAATGTTGGACAAAATACTGAACGAAATACAGATATATGGTGAGAAAATATCAGAGATTAATTCAAATTTGGATTGAATACAGCACACTTTAAAATTTTACACATCATTCCCTCAATGTGTTTAAATTCAAACAGGTTGTGATCCCTCCCATCGATCAAATCCCGCTCAAGGTTTAATCAAGGTTCTCAGTGAGCTGAAAGGTAAGTGAACGTGCATTGAATATTGAAGAGTATAACACAGGAATAGGTCATTAGTCATATAATATTGTGCCGAACCAGCTGAGAAGTAAATCAACATAACCCAACTCTAATCTCTCCTTCCTACACCATGTCCATACTCCTCCATCTTCCTTACATCCATGTGTCTATCCAAACGACTCTTAAAAGCTTCTGATAATTTGTCTCTATCACCTTACTGGGCAGCGCGGTCCATGCAGCCACGGCTCTCTGATGAATGAAAAGCTCTCCCTCACATCATACTTCATTCTACACCATCTCACCTTCAATATATTCCCTCTGGTAATAGACATTTCAACCGCGACAAACTGATGATCTCTGTCCACTCTATCTCTGCCTCTCATAATATTCTCAACCTGTGTCAGAGCTCCCCTTGGCCTCCGATGATCCAGAGCAAACAATCTAATTTTATCCAGACTCTCATGATAGCACATGCCCTCTGAACCAGGCAGCATCCCGGTAAACCTCTTCTGCTCCCTCTCTAAAGCCTCAAAATCCCTCCAGTAGTGGGGCGGTATGCAATAGCCCAGAATGGGCTGCAGCAGAGTTCATTAAGTTGAAACTTGACCTCTGTTTCCACCAACGGTTGTAATTTGCGTACGGCGGTTAGGTTGTTGAGCCACAGGGATCTGACCAGGTAAATATGGGCACTGTGACAGAGAACACAGTGAGAACACATGTTTCTTAGAGGGAATGTTTTCAAAGGTCATTTTGAGGAAAGAGGCAGAGAGCTGGCGAGTTTGAGGAAATTGGTCACACCGCTCCAGGGCCTAAAAGTCCCTCCTCTGCGAGTCTATGTGGAGAAAGGGAGAGGGGGATATGGAAAATGGAATTAAAAACTTATATTTCTTCACACAAGATGTCAAAACCTTCTCTTGATAGCCACTGCCCTCTCTGGAACAGACTCATTCTTAACCGATTTCTAAATTTCCCACAGCAGATTATCTTTTCTTAGAGTTGGGCATCCACTGAAGTTGCAGTCACAAAATAGTAATAATAGCATCAGTTTAATTAGAAAATCAGGTAACATCCCAACTGGTCTGTTCAACCACAGAGCAGCATATGAACACACTGTGTTCACATCTACTCTCCCTAGTGCAAACACTGCTACAGTGTTAGAGAGGGTGAGACTGGGTGACATATTCCTCAGCTCAGTCCACAAAAGCTGAAATTCATGTCTGCCGGTGTTGTGCGATGGACACTGTGGAAGGGTGAGAGATGGGAATTAGGACAGAGAAACCGAGGGTTGTGGGATCGCGGCAAGGAAGGTGAAAATGACTGAAAATATCTCTAAATAATTTTGCAATTAGTTAAACTGTGACCGTCTGGATGGAAAGCTCACTACATCTATAAGCCCATCATGACTGTGAAAACGGAGCCCGGGGCAGTTCATGGGCTCAAGAGATTGTAAGGCTTCATCACTGCAGACTGAGTTGGATCACTCAACTGCACATTTAACAGAGGAGAGCGCGTAGGAAAGACAAACATCACAAAACTTATTAATATTGCATCAGCCCATGTTTATCTGATTATTCAAAGCTCTCAACAGAAATATAAGGAATCTCGGCCAGAACCCTGGTTCTGTCTCTCTCAATTACAAGAACAAATTCCAAAGATGATAATTTAAATATGGGACCAGAGATAGATGAATCAGAATGTTTACAAACTACTCACCTCTGTTAATGCTGTTCCAGTCCACATCAGGTCAATGAACCCCTCAGTTTCTCTGCACCATGGGTTTGGGAAATCGCTACAAGCTTTTTGTTCACTATTCCTCATGTTGTTTGCCGAGGGAACAAACACGACAGTGAAATTCCTACAGCCATTTCTGTACATGAAACAGAATCTCTCCCTGACTATTGAAGAACACCATTTCTACCACTGTCATATTCTCTAAAGAAAATATGTCTACAATTAATGTTTTCCTACGCTCCCTATTACAGCCGAACACTTTGAATGGAGACCCCACACACCCCTAACAGGGTTCTGACACAGTTTGGGACCCCACACACCCCAGACACGGTCCTGACACACTGTGAGACCCCACACCCCTCTGACATGGTCCCAATACACTGTGAGACCCTACACACCACTGGTACAGTCTTCTCACATTGTGAGACCACACAGATCGCTGGCAGGGTCCAGAAACTCTGTGAGACCCCACACATCGCGGACAGGGTCCTGACACACTGTGAGACCACACTCATCGCTGGCAGGTCCTGACACACAGCCAGACACCAGACAACCCTGACAGGTTCCGGACATACTGTGGGACCGCACACACCCCTGACGGGGTCCTGACACACTGTGAATCCCCACCCACTAATGACAGGGTCCTGACATACTGTGAGACCCCACAAACACCTGACAGGTTCCTGACACACCGTGGGACACTGCACACCCCTGACAGGGTCCTGAGACACTGTGAGACTTCACAAACCCTTGGCAGGGTACTGACACACAGTGAGACCACACAGACACCCAGCAAGTTCCTGATACATAGAGAGACCCATGCACTCCTGACAGGATCCTGTCATGCTGTGAGACCCCACACACCCCTGACAGTGTTCCGACACAGAGACCCCACACACCCCTGGCAGATTTCTGACACACTGTGAGACCCCAGACAGACCTGACTGGTTCCTGACACACTGTCAGACCGATCATACCCTTGACAGGGTCCGGACACATTGTGGGGCCCCACACAACTCTGACATGCGTCCTGACACACTGTGAGACACCACACACCACTGACAGGGTCCTGACACAATGAGACCCCGCACAGCCCTGACAGGGTCCAGACACATTGTGAAGCCCCTCACACCCCTGACAGGGCCCTGACACACTATGACACCCCACACACCCCTGACAGGGTCCAGACACGCCGTTAGACACCACACAACCTTGGCAAGGTCCTGATGCACTGTGAGTCTCCACACAGCTTGACAGGTTCCCAGTACCCTGTGAGACCCTACACATCCCTGGCAGTGTCCTGAGACACTGTGAAACCCCACACGTCCCTAATAGGTTCCCGGCACTCTGTGATACCCTGCATGTCCCTGACACTCTGAGATCAGATCTTATCAGGGAGATTATTGTAAATGATCCCTTAGGAGGCAGCTAGGGACTGCATAATAGAATAGGAAATGCAATATAATGTAGCAGAAGTGAGAGAAAAGCTAGTTGATTTGGAAGGTTCTAAAATCTAACAATAGGTAACAAAAAGAAGCATAAAGAAGGGATAAAGACAAAAGAAATAAATTATAGGCTATCACACAGAAAATGATGGAGAAACTCAGCACATCTATGGAGAAAGTACAGTCAATGTTTCGGGCTGAGAACATTCGGTGGGACTGGAGATAAAATGCTGAGGAGTCGGTTTGAAAGGTGGAGGGCGGGGTGGGAGGGGAGAGAGAAATGCCAGGCGATAGGTGAAATTTGGAGGGGGAGGGATGAGCAAAGAGCTAGGAAGTTGGTTAGTAAAAGAGACAGAAGGCATGGAAGAAAGGAAAATAGTGGGTGGAGAGAGCAAAAGAGGGAGGCGTAGTTGATCTCGGTATGGTCTGTTGTCTGTCGATGAGACCGGACATAGAGTGGCGAACGGTTTCGCCGAGCGTCTGCACTGTGTCCGCCAGAACAAGCGTGATCTCCCAGTGGCCACCCATTTTATTTCCTCTTCCCATTCGGATACGTCAGTCCATGGCATCCTGCACCGTCAGGATAAGGCCACACTCGGGTTGGAGGAACAACACCTTACGCTCCGTCTGAGCAGCGTCCAACCTGATGGCATGAATATCGATTTCTTAAGTGTCCAGAAAGGCTTCCTCTCCCCCTTCACCGTTCCCCATGCCCTCGTACATCTCACATGCTATCCCCTTGCCTGTCCATCGCCTCCCTCTGGTGACCCTCCCACCTTTTTCTTGCTTCCATGGCCTTCCGTCTCTATCAAGAATCAACTTCATACACTTTGCTTCATCCCCTCCCCTCCAAGTTTCACCTATCACCTGTCATTTCTCTCTCCCCCCTCCACCTTTCGAATCTACTCCTCAGCTTTTTGTCTCCAGTCCTGCCGAAGGATCTCGGCCCAAAACGTCAGCTGTTCCATAGCTGCTGTCTGGCCTGCTGAGCTCCTCCAACATTTTGTGTGTGTTGCTTGGACTTCCAGCATCTGCAGATTTTCTCTTGTTTGTGGAATTACAGGCCAGTTAGCCTAACCTAAGTGATTGAATCGTTGGAGTCTATCCTCCTCATATTTTACACTACAACCCAGCTTTCTGTCATCTGCAAATTAGCGAATGTTACTTTTAATCCCTTCATCTAAATCATTAATGTATGTTGTAAATAGCTGAGGTCCCAGCACCGAGCCTTGCGGTACCCGACGAGTCACTGTCTGCCATTCTGAAAAGTACCCATTAATCCCTACTCTTTGTTTCCTGACTGCCAACCAATTTTCTATCCATGTGAGTACCCTACCCCCAATACCATGTGTTTTAATTTTGCCCACTAATCTCCTATATGGGACCTTATCAAAGGCTTACTATAAGTCCAGGTACACTACATCCACTGGCTCTTTCTTGTCCATTTAAATAGTTAGATCCTCAAAAAATTTCAGAAGATTAGTCAAACGTGGTTTCCCCTTCGTAAATACATGCTGACTGCTATCCAAATATGCCGTTATTTCATCTTTTATAATTGACTCCAGCATCTTCCCTACCACTGATGTCAGGCTAACTGGTCTATAATTCCCTGTTTTCTCTCTCCCCTCTTTCTTAAAAAGCTGGATAACATTAGCTATCCTCCAATTCTCAGGAACCGATCCTGAATCTATAGAACATTGGAAAATGATTACCAATGCGTCCACGATTTCTAGAGCCACCTCCGTAAATACCCTGGGATGCAGACCATAAGGCCCTGGGGATTTATCAGCCTTCAGTCCCATCGGTCTACCCAACACCTTTTTCTGCATAATGTGAATTTCCTTCAGTCCCTCCATTACCCTATGTCCTCTGGACACTAGTATATCTGGGAGATCGTCTGTGTCTTCCCTAGTGAGGACAGATCCAAAGTATCTGTTCAACTCGTCTGCCATTTTCTCACTCCTCATAGTAAATTCACCTGTTTCTGCCTTCAAGGGCCAAACTTTGGTTTTAACTAACTTTTTCCTCTTCACATACCTAAAGAAGCTTTTACTATCCTCCTTTATAGTCTCCGCATATTGCCTTTTTTAGTAACCTATTGTTCTTTAAATGTTCCCAGTCCTCTGGCTTGCCGCTTATCTTTGCTATGTTATATTTCTTCTCTCTTATGTTTTATAGTTGACTTCCCTTGCTAGCCACGGTTAGAATCTTTCTTACTCTTTGGAATGAACTGATCCTGCACCTTCTGAATTATTCCCAGAAATACCTGCCATTGTTGTTCCACTGTCATCCCTGCGAGGATATCCTTTCAGTCAACTTTGACTAGCTCTTCCCTCATGGCTCCATAGACCCCTTTGTTCAACTGTAATACTGACACTTCCGATTTCCCCTTCTCCCTCTCAAATTGTAGATTAAAACCTAACATATTATTGTCACTACCTCGTAATGGCTCCTTTACCTCGGGTTTCCTTATCAAATCCGGTTCATTACACAACACTAGATCCAGAATTGCCTTCTCCCTGGTAGGCTCCAGCACAAGCTATACTGAGAATCCATCTAGGAGGCACTCCACAAACTCCTTTCTTGGGGTCCAGTACCAATCTGATTTTCCCAGTCTAACTGCACGTTGAAATCCCCCATTACAACTGTAGAATTACCTTTGTAACATGCTAATTTTAGATCTTGATTCAACTTGCACCCTATATCCAGGCTACTATTTGGGGGTCTGTAGATAACTCCCATTAGGGTCTTTTTGCCTTTACAATTTCTCAGTTCTATCCATACGGACTCTGCATCTCCTGATCCTATGTCACTCCTTGCAAGGGATTGTATTTCATTCCTCACCAGCAGAGCCACCCCACCCCGTCTGCCCACCTGTCTGTCCTTTCGATAGGATGTATATCCTTGAATATTCATTTCCCAGCCCTGGTCCTCTTGCAGCCAAGTCTCTGTTATTCCTACAATATCATACTTACCAACTTCCAACTGAAATTCAAGCTCATCCATATATAATACTTTTAATCCATTACTCCCCTAGGTTGTCACATTGGTCCTATTGCACTTGGCCATACTCTCGGATCCCTTCCGGAGCTTTCTGCCCTGTAAATTCTGATGTATTTCTTAACTTTTCTTATTCAGTCTTTCCCTTTAACTCCATCCTTATATTTCCAGTTCGTCTCCTCCCCACACTTATTAGTTTAAACACACCCGTGTTGCAGTGGCAAACCTGCCGGCCAGAATGCTGGTCCCCCGACTGCTAAGGTGCAACCCGTCCCTTTTGTACAATTCATCCTTACCCCAAAACCGATCCCAGTGGTCTAAGAATCTAAAACCCACAGCTCTGCCAGTCGTCTGTCTCTTTGGCTTTGCTTCAGTGCCAATTTTTGACTCGCAGACCCGTTCACCTCTCAGACTGACAGTGTCTTCTGTCCCAAGCTTCCAAGAGGGTGAACATGTTTTCAAGAGGCACATCCCCCGGGGTCTCCTGTACTTCAAGCTTCCATCTCTTCCTCATTGTCGCCCCCGTTCTCTCCTCTGTTATCTTCGGTGTAACGATTTCACTGTAGGTCCTGTCCAGAAAACTCCCGTTTTCCCCGGATGAACCTGAGGTCATCCAGTTGCCTCTCCAGTGCCCCAACACGGTCCTTCAGGAGCTGAACCTGGACACACTTTTCACAGTTGTAGCAGCCAGAGGCATGGTCAGTGTCTCTGACCTCCCACATCAGGCAAGCATCACACTGAATCAGTTTACCTGTCATCTCTTCACCACCTCTCACCCTCACAAACTGTGGCGTAGTCTCCTCCCTCAGCTTCCTCGCCAAAGACTCGCTCTTTCCTCACAAGGACCTTTCCTCAACAAGGCTGCTCCCCGAGTCAAAGCCGCAAAGCTCCACTCGTTTACTGGCCGCTCCACTTGAGCTACCCCTCTTTTTTTTTGTCTGAGTTTTTCAAACTGCTTGGTCGCCTGACCTCGATTGCTCAATCAGCTGCTTTCTGCTGAGTCTGAGCTATTCAAATCTTGAATTGTCTAATTAACTGCTTTCTGTTGAGTTATTCAAATCTTAATTGACTTGATTGCACAGTCAAACTGCCAAAATCTCTCAACCCAAAGACTCGCACTTCCCTCACAAGGCTCTTCCCTCAACAAGGCCGCTCCATGAGTCAAAGCCCCAAAGCTCCAGACCTTTACTGGCAGCTTTGCACTGGCCGCTCCAATTGAGCTACCCCTCTATTTATTGGTATGACTTTTTCCAAACCGCTTGGTCACTTGACCTTGGTTGCCCAATCAACTGCTTTCTGCTGGGCTCCTTTACTGACCGCATTTGTTGATGATACGAAGATCGGCGAAGGGGTAGGTAGTGCTGAGGAAGCAATGCGATTGCAGCAAATCTTCGACAAATTGGAAGAGTGGGCAAATTGTTGCAGATGGACTACAATGTTGGGAAATGAATGGTAATGCATTTTGGCAAGAGAAACAATAGGGTGGACTATTACCTAAATGGGGAGAATGCTTAAACATCACAGTGTAATGAGACTTCATGCTGGCTGCTACCAAAATTCCTCAGTCCCTGCTCTCTTTAACTCCCGACCTGTAAATAACATAGTTTTCAAACTTGTATTTAAAGCCATAGACCAGTGGTATCTCCCGTTTCCACAGACATTGTCTGACCTGTACTCACATCTACACTCGCGTCCTTCTACAGCTGTGCTGCAGAGGACAGGCTAACATGCTGCATAACTGTGGCCAACTGGAAGGCTCTACAACGGGTAGTCAAAACTGCCCAGACGTATCACCGGCACCCCCATCCCACCTCTCATCAGGGACGTATATACAGAAAGGCTCCGGACAAGGGCCAGCGGTGTTAGGAACGATCCCACCTATCCTGCCTACGGGCTGTTTTCCCCGCCCCGTGAGGGAGGAAGCTACGTAGCATCCACAGCAGGACCACCAGACTCAAAATCAGTTACTTTCCTCAAGCAGTAAGACAGTTCAACACATCCACAACTAACAACCGCACCCCACCACCAGAACGATTAAAAAAAAATACCGAGTTTTCCTTTGCATACACTATCTGAGTTTGTGCTTCATCAGATCCGGAATAACAATTATTTCCTTCTCCTTTACACTCGTGTATATTCAATCTTGGATCTGTTGAGTATTTACAACACAGACTCTTTAAGAGACACGGTACCTCAGATCTGCCGTCTCCAACCATTTTCTGAAGGAACTCAGTGAGCTGAGCAGCATCTGTGATGATGGAAGTGTAGGGGGTGGGTGGGTGGATTGTCTGTGGTTTGTGTCAAAATGCTGACTGTCTCAATCTCCAGAACAAGACATTGACATTTTCTCCCCCAGCTACCCAGCCACAGAGCAGGTGCTGATCAACGAATATACTTCTTTGCGTTTTGAATCAGTGATGTTGAGAGGGGAGGGGGGGAGCTGTGATTCCCCGACCTGTTCCTTTGACAGAATGCCAACTTCCCTTTTCTCTATCTCCACACACACCTCATCAACAATGGGGATTAAAAGTTTCTTCCACATGAACAGTGATATCTGTGGCTGTAGTGAGAGGGTGTCCAGTACGGGACCGTCTGGGGTCAGTAAACTACCAGGGAAATACTCATCTTCACAGCACAGTTAATATGGAAATATGATGACCATGTGTTTATCCAGACCAGGCAAGCAAATTTACTTTACTGTACGGGCATTCATTGATTAATTCAATTAATGCAATAGCTTTGGGCTAACTCTTGTGTGCTTAAATACTGAGTTCTGAGTTGAGACATCTAACAGTTTGAACACTGTCTGTTCCCATTGAAGATGTTCAACAGAAACACATGGATACTCTGCGGGCACAAACTGAAACACTGAGAGTCAACACGGTCCTGATGAGGGAGAAGGTGAAGGTTTTCCAGCTGGTTGTTCGATATGCTGAGCTCATCGTCATTTCTGCTGTTCGAGATCGGCGACTGGTTGAACATGAGCTACTAGCAAGAGGCAGAGACCACGAGCGTTGGAGAGAGAAACATCTCCACGGAGAGATGGAAAAAATCCGGACTGATCAGTTATTCCAGAGCAGCTTTTCCCGAAGTAAATCCAAATCTGGGAGATCAGCAGCAGTGGCTGGAGTCGCGGGGATTGGGAAAACAACAATGGTACAAAAGATTGTTTATGACTGGGCCACGGGGAAAATATTCCAACAATTCCAGTTTGTCTTTAGTTTCAAATTCCGGGATTTAAACTCCATTAACTGCAGAACAAACCTGAGGGAACTGATTCTGGATCAGTATCCTTACTTTGGGAATTTCCTGAGAGATGTCTGGAAGAACCCACAGGGATTGTTGTTCATATTCGATGGTTTGGATGAATTCAAACACAGAATCTATTTTGCAGACAGTTGGAGAGATACAGAACCTAAGCACCAGTGCCCAGATCCCGAGTGCTGGTGTGCAGTGTCGGACATTGTGTACAGTTTAATCCAGGGCAAGCTGCTCCCAGGGTGTTCAGTGCTGGTGACCACCCGCCCCACTGCGTTACATTTATTGGAAAAGGCAGATATCAGGGTCTGGGCAGAAATCCTGGGATTTGCTGGTGAGCAATGGAAGGAATATTTCATGAAGCATTTTGAAGATCAGACGGTGGCAGCAGCTGTTTTCAAACACGTGAAGGAGAACGAAATCCTGTACGCCATGAGCTACAACCCCTCCTACTGCTGGATCCTCGCTCTTGCACTGGGTCCTTTCTTCACACAAAGAGACAGGGACACCCAGCGAATTCCCAGGACCATCACCCAACTGTATTCCTACTATATTTACAGCATCCTGAAAAACCACAGCCGTGAGATTGAGAACCCCCGTGATGTGTTACTCAGGGTTGGTCAGATGGCCTTCAGAGGAGTGTCCGATAAGAAAACTGTGTTTACAGATGGAGATTTGATCAAGTACGATCTGCAGCCTTCCCAGTTCCTGTCTGGGTTCCTGATGGAGCTTTTGGGGAGAGAGGATTCTGCCCAGAGCGTGGTGTACACATTCCCACACCTCACCATCCAAGAGTTTGTAGCTGCAGTCGCACAGTTCCTGACTCTACATCCCGAGGATATCCTGAAATTCCTCACTGAAGTCCATAACACGACCGATGGGCGATTTGAGGTATTCCTCCGTTTTGTTGCTGGTCTCTCCTCCCCAATGACAGCTCGGGGCCTGGAGGAGTTTCTGGGTCCATTTCCTCATGAAACAACCTGTCGGGTGATTGACTGGGTGAAGGAGGAGGTTAAACGCCAGAGTGAAAACACGACGAGTGAAGCTGGTAAAAGGAGGCTCCTGAACACATTTCACTACCTGTTTGAGTCTCAGAATCGTGAACTGGCTCAGACCGCACTGGGATCTGTGGAAGAACTTTCATTCAGTGGAATGACACTGATCCCGGTTGACTGCGCGGTCCTGTCTCATGTTGTCAGACTCTGTGATACAATAAAACGTCTCGACCTGTCGTACTGCCACATTTTGTGTGAAGGAATCCAGTGGCTGGGACCCTGGCTGCACAAGTTCCAGGTATTGAGGTAACTTAATTTTTCTCTCACTCTGAACTGTGAAACTGTTCCATTGTGTTGTTTCAATGTAAAGGGATTTGGGTAAAACTATAGTGAATATGATTGTGAAGAATTGCGACAAATGCGATCCCCCTTCCTCCTGTGAGGTGTCTCTTCCCCAACTCCGTTCCTGCTGTGTGATCTCTCTTCTCCATCCCGCTTCGTCCTGTGGGATCTCTCTTTCACATCCCCGTTCCTCCTGTGGGATCTTTCTTTCCCATCCCCCTTCCTCCTTCAGGTCCCATCTTTCCATCCTTTTCCTCAGATGGCGTCATTTCCCACCGACATTTCTCTATTCACAAATCTTCCTCACTGTGGGACTTTCTCCCCTTCAACCCTCTCCCTTCCGATCCACTCACAGGTCAGGAACACTTTTCTAACCATCGCGCAATGAGTTAGAATATGAGGAGTTTACAGGGTCACACCGACAGACTAAATTACTGACGTTCAGTGAATCCCCTGTAACTGGTCAGTGAGGGACATTGACAGTGATGGAAACGCCGATCAGTGATTTACTGAAGGGTTTAATGTTTCCTGAAATAACCGAGTGAGAGAAATTCCTTCAGACCCATGGTTTGAATCACTTTGTTCATTAATTTTGTCTGTTTAGTCTTGGGCGGAATGACCTGGGAGATTCAGGAGTGAAACTGGTGTCTGCTGCTCTGAGAAACCCGGAGTGTAAAATACAGACACTGAAGTAAGTGCCAGACTGTGGGAGATTGTATTTACAGACACTGAACATTAATGTGATCAGTAATTGTGTTACTGGTAAATTCTGGGAATTTGTACCGTCCCCTGTCTCTCTGTGTCCTTCACCCTCAATCTCTCTCTCATTTCCAGTCTGAACCATGTCGAACTTACAGATTCTGGTGCTGAGGATCTCGCCTCCGCTCTCAGTACAAACCGATCACTGATGGAGCTGGACCTGGGATGGAACCCGCTCACAGACCAGTCTGTCCCCACTCTCCGCCGGCTCATACTGACCCACCCGAGTCTGGAGCAGATCATGTCAGTGTCTGTGTTAATGTTCAATGTGATAAAATTTCAGCAGATCCGCGGGTTTTCTGGTGATGTTTGTCTGTGATTACTGTTGAAACATTAACCCCAGTACCCTGTTACTGACACGGTTATATAATCTGTTTTTTTTCATCTTTATTTTTCCATCCGTTTCAGGCTGGCGGTGAATAATTTCAGTGGGACTGGGGAGAATGAACTGGAGTCTCTACAGGAGTCCAGACCCGGACTGAGAGTGTACCTGTAAGCGTCTGAATGTGTGAACATACCCGTCCGCAGGATGGAGACAATTTGGCCGATTTCCCCCCCTTCCCTTTAACTCCCGCCCTTATCTTTCCGCACTCCAGAAGCAATTCGCAAAGGTTCAGAAATGACCCTGGATCTGCGGTGATCTGGGACACGGCCCTGAAGTGTGATTTGATAATCATCAGTTCTGTGATGCAGAGTGACAGTGAGAAACGGGACTGATTATTCAAACTGGCACTGGTTGTTGCCGGTCAGTTAATTGTGTGTGACTGTGAGTGAGTCGGGAGCAACTTATTTATTCCCGCACGGCAGCAGCTCACAAATCGTTTAATTTACATTTGTCGATGAAATCAATAAACCACTGTAACGTCCTGTCTTCGTTTCGGACGAGTTTTATTTGAGGTTTCTGTTGCCCCCCGCACCCTGGGTGCCCAGGATCTCATCTCCTTCCTTGGTAACTCACCCCCTCCTTACACTCCACAAAGAAAGGGAGCGGGGGCGGGGGGGGGGCAGAGAGAGAGAGCTGGGCTTATTTGGCGGTCCTGCATTTCTTTCTACCATGACACTGCGAGGGGAATGCTAACGACACGGATATCTTAAGGACAAAGCAGGAGTTGAAAACGTCAGTATACGGAGCGGATTCCGTACATGGCAGAATATATTCTGTTAAATCATGCCAGTATTTCCCAGAGACAAACGTGTTGGTGGTTGCGCTCATAACCCACAGAACAGCGAGTGGCAGCCTTATCAGCCAATTGTCTTCCTACAGCTAATTGAACTCCACAATATTTCTGAATCTAACTGTCTCTCAGGTGGATTCAACAGCGGCTTTGTCCGTCACTAAGGTTTAAAAGTCCACAGCAAGGGCAGGAAATTAAATTCATATATAATTGAAGAAATGTAATAGGGACATTTATGCACGCGCGCATACACACACAAACACACACAAACACACACACAGGCACACCCGCGCGCGCACACACACAACAGATGTGGGAAGATGGTTTAAGAGATGAACGGAACCGTGGATAGCTCTGAGCTTCATGTTATTGGAAATAAACATTATACTGGGAAGCTGATCAAAATGAGGTAAACACTGATGTGGTCCAGGGCTGATGAAGAACTACACAGCTTGTCTGTACAGCGAGTATATTTCATATCTGGTGGCACATAGTGGGACGAGTTGGGGTGGTTTTGGTGTCTGACCGACCAAAGTGGATCTGCTGAATATATATTTTTTTAAAAATCAATGACGTTAATTGACAGTCTGCAGAAGGAAACTGGGAAGGTTTTCATGTGTCCCTGGATCACGTCCACACTGAGGGGAAACCGGTTCTACTTGCAGAGGAAACAGCAGGCGTGACTGTGAAAAGTGCCGAAAATGCTGGAAATATCCATTCCGGAATGCTTGTGGGAAGAGAGCCACAGTGAAAGTTTCAGGTTGGAAAATGGGAACAGTCGTGACCGCTGACAATACAACTGTGGAAAAGTTGTAAATAGAGCCGCTGACTGCTCACTTACTGGTCTCGTTGCACATTTTGGTAAAATTACGCAGAAGGATCTAAGTGAGCTAATGCCAATGGTATTAATGTGTTTGTGTTACATGCCGACAGCATTTGGACCTGAGACACCGGTGATGTCATTTGTTTGTTCAATAGCAGTATCAAAGGTGGGACTCCATCACTGCAGATTGATCCCCTGTATAAATCATAGCTTGTTGCTGTATTCAGCCCAGAGTGTCTTGCCGAGCTGTGGAATTCAGAACAATAGCGTTCACTGCGTCACTCAAGTGGGATCTACAGTAATGTGGCGGATAGAAGACATTTACTACCCTGTTATTTCAGTCGTTGGAATTTCCGGTAAGTCGCTGTCACACCTGCAAACGGCAGAAACTGGATAGTTAATTCTAATATTCTGAAGTGTTTCTCTAGCTACGTGCTTCCACAGTCACATGCCGAGTCCCCGTATTTCTGCCGTGGGCGGAACGCGCTGACAATATTACTCCCATTGCTTTGGAAGCGGGTCTAATGGAGCCGAGATGCTGCCTTTGACTGAATTCCTCTCTCCTGATTGGATATCATGGAATAATTGTGAATCGAAATGTCTGCACAGGAGGACACGGACTATACTACATCTGTGGGAACCAGCCGTCCTTCTGTTACGTCCGTATAAATCGTCTGTGAATTGCGCGGCTTGGTTATGGAACAGAGCGAATAGCTCATTTATTTCCGAAATGTGAGTAGAGGGAACTGCAGGTGTGGATTTAATTTCATTCCTGTGCTGTTCAGAGCCAGTGATGCTGTATTGAATGTCCATCCTTTACTGCGCCTGAGGAAGAATTTTAGCAGCTCTCCTCTCGTCGGCTTACGAATTCATTTTGATTTAACGCTATTACAAAATTCGCGCAAGTTCTCTTCCACGCCGATAATGTACACTGTCAGTGGCTTCTTATGTACTGGGGATTCTACGCTGTGAGCCAGAAAAACCCCCCACAAAATCTAATCTAATTCTATCACACTGCTGCTCCGTTTCCCTGACTAGTCAGTAATTTCTCTGTTTCTTTTCTTCTATTTTGCAGTTAACCGGGTGGCGATTGCTATCTTGTCCCGAGGTAAGCGCGGTCTCTCCAAATGTATCACTCGCTACCTGCTGGGAATGGCAGCGGCCGATCTCCTGGACGTTATCTCTGACCCTCTGCTGAAGTGGACTGTTATGAAATACTTCTGGTCTTCCTTCCTCCATCGAACTCCCGTTTGCAAGGTCGTCCGTTGCTTCCTTTGAGCAAGCACCTGAATCTCTGTCTGGCTGACAGTCGCCTTCACCAATGACAGTTTTGTGGTCATTTGTTGTGAACAGTTGAAAACAAAATATTGCATCGAACGAACGGTTGTTATAGTCATAGGCACGGTGAGTGTTCTGGGCTGTTTGGAATGTATCCCTTTCTACTTTACATTAGATCCGTTGATGCTAGTTAACGGAGTTTCCTATGGCTGTTTGACCAAAGCGAGCTTCTTTACGTCGCCTTCGTGGGTCGCACTCAGATGATTCACCGCATTTTCATTCCTTGTCTCCCGTTTATTCTGATTTGATTGTTCAATGCTCTGACGGTTAGACGGATTTTTTTCCGCCAATAAAGTCCGGATGGGGCTCCGGGGCGGCAGCGACGGAAAGAATGCCAAGGACCCGGAAATGGAGAACCGAATGAAATCCGTCGTTTTACTGTTCAGTATAACCGGTAGTTTTATATTTCTGTGGTTAACACTGGTGGTTTTTAGATATCTACGTACTGATTGCAAACATCCCTCGTTACACGGACGCAGATCTGATTTATATCGCAGACTCCACGGCGACGATGCTGCAGGTCCTCAGCTCCTGCACCAACACATGTATTTACTCAGAGCAAGCTCAGAGAGGAGCTGAAGAACGCGGTGCAATATCCACTGAAACTGTTAACCAAATTCCTTAAATCATAGAGCGACTTGCTGATTTCTGCAGGTGTTTTCTCAAACACCATGTTTCCTTCATAATCTATCCACTTGCCGATACGGTCTGCAGAACCACGGGTAACAACTGAGCGCTCGGAAATACGCATGCATTTTGTCATGATATATTTCACTCGCTGTCTACCCAGTACAGATGAAATGTGTCCTTCATCAAATACGTAATATGTAACGGTCACCTCAGCTGTAATTCACCCCGATGGAGGGTCTATAGTCAGTCCCGCCGGTTTTATTTTAATAATCTCCATTACATCTGACAGCGTTTTACTCCGGGTTGGTCCAGTTAGGAAAAATCCTCTCCCTTTCTCCATTCTCTCCGTTGTTTCTGATTCATTCTTTTTAGTGATACTCACGGTGTTTTACTCCCAATATCTCTCACGTTGTCCTCGCTTACTCCTTCCCCCACGTCCAGTTCTGAACAAAATTTAATCTCATTGCAGATCAGTGAGTTTCATCGTGAGGGAAGATGATCGGGCTGAAACAGAGCGTGTAATTTTTTCTTTTATTTTAACTCCATCTCCATCTCCGACCTGCTCCCTCGTTGTCCCTGCATATCTCCCACGCCTTTATCTCTGTTCACATCCCAAGGCCTCGTGACAATCTGTTTCTTTCCTTCGCCATCTATTCTCTGTTTCTCTCTGACCACACGTCCGGTCCCCTACAGAACAAAATAAGTCTCATTCAAGAATATATATTGATATTGATGATAAATGCTCGCTGAAACTTAATGAACTTCCAGAGCAACAGGAAAAAGTTATTTGTTTTGTTTCTCTCTCGAACGAACTGAGCTCTATCTGGAAGGTTTACCGATGATTGAAAAATAAAAGAATGATACTGGAAATCCGAATTAAAATTGCTTTAAATTATGTTGCACCGCTTTCTAACGGAACATTACTCACTCTGTTGCATTTCCAGTTCCGTCTCACTGCTGTCTGTCCTGCAACCGATCAGCGGTACACAACACTGGTGATTCTCCTCGGCCGGGGTTGACAGAAAGGAGTTGACACGAACGCACAATAGATTTATGCACCTCGCGCCAGTTACTACTAACTCGACGCTTTATTATAAATAATGTTTCTAGTGATACTTAAGGATTACACTTAAGGTGCAATGTAAATACATCAGAGGTCTGCATGTCAGGATAAGCTGTCGTTGGTTAACATCTTAGTCCAGGTATATTTTCAATTCCGTGTATGGCAGCGCCGAGTTGTTCTGCAAGTCTATTCCATCATGCGTCAGGGAAACGGGAAATAACGTCACTTATATTGTCTCCTGCTGTTTGCCTGCACCTGCTTCCCTCTCCAAAATCAACATGCTGACGGGCTAGCCCACAACGGCAGCCGAGCTTGTCCCTTTACCCACGTGCCCATGCTAACGTTATTATTGTTTTCACCTCTATTCCTCTGCAAAATTGAAACGCGCTTTGTACTGCAGGCTCAGTGGGTTCCACAGACCACATTTCAGAACATCCGAACATTTCCAGTCAAGGGCTTATAAATTTCACAAATTTGTCCCATAGCCCGACCTTCAGACGGGATCTATAGTCCAATTACCGTGGTGATGCCAATCATATATATATTTGGATATGATGCAACAGGATCGACTTCTGAATTCGCTTCTCTTTATTTCTCCCCATTTCCTGTTCTAATGCGCAAATTAAAGTCATGTACCTTTTTGAGACCCCTCGATGGTTCAGAAGCGGCCCTAAAAATGGCCTCATCTTTCCTTGGATAGTTCTTTGACTTGCCATTTGTCACCCTCCTGCCCCTCTGCTTCGTTTGCCTGAGCGTTATCAGGCGGGGTTCGGGATGTTTGATTTTGTTGTATAGCTTCTGCTAACATTAAAACTTTGTCCAGACCTGATTCGGGCCTGAGCTCAGGCTGTCTAGGTGAGGATATAAACATTGAGAGGCCTCCCCTTTCTTTTGTTTGGACATCGTTTGGTCAGTCAGTCTAGTTTTGTTGTTGTTGTTGTTCCGGAGGTTGGTGTCACTTATACCTCCAGCACTTATTCAACTCAAGTCAAGTTTCCTGTCGTTTAACTACACACATGCACACCGACAAACGAGACAACGTTTCTTCGACCCAGAGTGTAGGGTACAGCAGCACACACAACAGACAAACACTTATGAAAGCACGGACAACATCCTCTGGTGAACTACGCACAAACAAAGTGCATAAATCAAAACACATTACTGTTTTATAAAATCATAATCCCACGTAGGATCTCCGTCTCCACTCCCAGTTTCTTGTTTAAATTATTTGATTTTCTTTAACTAAAAAGACCCCAATAGGACCACCGTCCTTATGTCCAACCACACAAGCCACTAGTAAAAGGAATCACATATCTAGTACAGTATATCCACTTTCCAACCAGACCCTATCAGGAGGGAGATTAGCGGCACCAGTGGAACTTCCAGGGATTTTGTTACTCGTTCAACCTTCGGGTGCTTCTTTCTCGTTTTCTTCTTTACCTTCACAGAGAAGACTCTCCCCGCATTCCTGATCAACGTCACTGTTGCTACTTCCCATCCTTCTTCAATCTACTGACCTGGTCCTGCAAAGGAAAGGCAGTCAGTCGCAAGCAGAAGCACGAACGAAATTTCGTTCTGTTCACCTCTTGCAGTCTGATTTTTATCTATTGGTTTTGTTTACTTATCGGACAACATCTCGGGTGCGACTAGGATCCGGATCCGGACTTCCTTATTTCAGACAATACTTCACGTAATACTGCTGTCTTTCCTACTTGGTTCCGCCGATCCCATCCTTTCTGCCCGGAGATGGGCCAGGATCAAGAGGCACAAAGCTGTTCACCCAACGGGTGGCAAACTCGAATGTGCCTCTGAGACATAGTTACTCCATTGTTTCAATCCCGTTTTGTCGGGATCCTGCTGGACTACAGCAATTTGTCAGAGATATCTCAAAGTGAAGTGCGGTACCAGACTTTAATTGGCGCAACTTGTATATCATGCAGTGTCCACGTGTGGAACTCTGATGTACAAGTAAAAGGCTTGCCTTTAAATCCATTAGCAGGGAAGCATGCGAAACCGTAGAACAATCGAATGAGGTCATAATGTTGTTTTCTTGATTTGTGGGTCATCCGTTTACACCCATCTGACTTGTGCAGCCGGGTTATCGTTCCAAGGAGTGTTGGTGAAAAGACGATATTCTCAAGTGGAAAGCGCAGAGGTCTGCAATTTCACAAAACTAAAGCAACATCCAACACTGGAAACGTTATATTCGGAAATGTCGTCCACAAGGAGGGAGGTTGGAGATCAGAGAGAGACAGGGAGGTGGCGAAGAAGGTTACGAGGGAGGGAGAACGCCGATGCGGTTTGGCAGGAGTCGGGTCAAGGGAAGGAGTCACCCAGGCAGGTTGGATGTTTCGGCAGCACTTTACAATGGTGGCACTGCAGTCCCAGAATGCTGTGCGTGACGGAAAGCCCTCCGGACCCTCACGGTACATTTTTCACGGTTTTGACTCACTCTTCCCTGCACACCCTCATCCAAGATTTACCGCGTCCGCGCAGTCTTTCTCTCCCACGTCTCTCTGCCCAGGTCCGGTCTCTTTCTCTACCCCATCCGTCTCGGTCTCCTCCAGCTTCCGATCTTTTCAGTCATTCGAAATCTCTCTCATCACCCTGCCTCTATCGCTACACATTGTCTCTCTCTCCAGCCTCTATTATCCACTGTCCCCTCCAGTCACTCTATCTCTCTCCACATTGCTCTCTCGTACCTCACTCCAAGGTTCTTTCTATCTCCATTCTTTCTAACCCCAAATCTCCCTCCCTCCACACTCGCTTTCTATCCAGTCTCTCTCTCTCCGTCTCCCTCTCCCCCTCTATCACTCTCTCTACCTACGTATTTCTATCTCTCTCTCCCCCTCTCCCCACCCATCTTTCACCCCAATCTCGCCTTCCCGCACACTCTTTCTTCTACCCCAGTCACGCTCACGTTCTATATCTGTATTAATTTAGATCACGTTTTAGAGATTTGTTTTCACTTTGATATTTTTCGGTTTATCAGTGTTAAAAATAAAATACAAATTAAATCCACTGTGATACAATGCTGCACAATAAAACGAAAACATCCAAGGGGGCGAATACTTTTCATGTGCACAGCATGGGTATTTGAAAGAAAGTTCAAATTCTTAAAATTGTTTATTCGTTGACACAGTGGCGGAAAAAATGAGATGTGGATCTGGTTGGACATGTTGCTGCTGCGAACCAAAAATCGATTCGTTCTGGATTGGTAAGCTCTGGAGCGAGCCTGGGCTCAGCTCTTTGGAGGATGAGAGGTGACTTGATAAACTTATGCGCAATCGTAAGAGGCATGGATAGACTCAACCACTTGTGTCTTTTTCCCAGGATGGAAATGACAAAAAGGAGTGGGAAAATACGGCGGGAGGTTGGTTATAGGTTTTCTATACAAGGAGAGGGAGGTGCAGAGAAAGCGCTGCCAAACATCATGATAGAGGCTGATATATTGTGGCAATAAAACAGACATTGGTACATACAGGCTCTCAGTTTGATATATAATCTCTGTACCTCTGCTTTTCACAGTGAACGTGTTGACGATTGTCATACTATCACGGGGAAAGTGCGGACTCTCGAAAACAGTCACCCGCTATCTGATGGCCATGTCAGCGGCTGACCTAGCGGTCGTTTTCCTGGACGTTATATTGATGAAAATTCCGAAGGCTTTTCCGCATGACTTCTCCTTCCTGTATTACGTCCGCGTGTGTAGAACCCACGTCTTCTTATTGCAGGCCGCCACAGATTGCTCTGTTTGGTTCACCGTCGCCTTCACCTTTGATCGATTTGTGGCCATTTGATTCCAGGATCTAAACGCTAAGTATTGTACCGGGAGAACGGCGGATGTAATTCTGACCTTTGCGCCTTCACTGAGTTGCTTAAAGTTCTTCACGGTCTATATATAAATATATCCTTCCTTTAACATGCCTTTGCATGCAGAGTTAAGAATTACTTATGTCACTATTTTGGACAGTAATATGTGTTCTTCGTTCTGTCTTTTCAACTGTGAGCCCATTCCTTGTTGTTGTGCTCAATGCTTTCACCATCACGAACCATTTAGTGGTCAGCAGAGCCCAAGGCAGACTCCGGGCTCCAAGTAGTAGTCAAAATTACAGCGACCCCGAAAACCTCCGAAAACCCTTGGTGTAACGTTCTCGCTCGGGTGTGAAGTAACGCCGAGGTAAACGTCGAGATAAACCAGAATCAATGCAAACGAGACCGCAGTAAGATTAACCATTTACTGTTCACTCTTCACATTAACGCATGGTGAAAACTGTTGAAAAACAATACAAGATTGGTACAGTGTTTGTTCCCTTCTAAATATCACATTTACATTGTGAATACTTGCAAAGGTAAAACTACAATAACTACATTACATTAAAGTGCAGCATACAGTCAGAATCTAGCTGCTCCATTGGCTGCTTTAGATACACTTCAATACAAACTATCCCGACTCTTTAACTGACGAAAAGGTAAACCTTACCGACCGTCGTTACTTTTAACAGAATCGGCGTTAACATTTTAACTCAAAATACCGATTATCTAATGACTTACAGCGTTGCTTTCACTGTGTCTTTGGTGCATAGAGAGACCCTAGTCAGCGTTATGGTGGCACATGAGAGTGACCCCCACCCTTGCGTGAATCTCAAACCGGTAATTCCCCACAAGACGCGGCGAACCCGGATGTGACGTCATCGCAGCCGCGATGTATTACAGACAAATCAATTGACTTAAACAATCCTAACTTTAACTAAAAAAATGCTAACAAATTACTATGCGAAAATATTATAAACTAAATAACTGCCATAAAGGCAGCACACTCCCCGCTTGGCCTTCGTAAGGTCACAATGAACATAATACGAACTTCAGTCTCTAAATCAGTCATTAGGTAGAAGTAGAATGACTTCTGTAACAGGCCTTTGGTAAATTGTCACATTGCCTTGGTCGGTAGTTTTCAATTCAACCTCCCTGACATGTCCATCCCTACTAGGGAATGTGGCAGTGATTCTGGCCATTGGCCAGCAGTTGCCGGCGATTTGCTTGTCCTTGAGCAGGACTAAATCTCCAACTTGAAGGTCCCTTCTCCATTGCTTTGTGTACAGGTCCTTATCGGAGAAGTCCCCTGGTGGAGGGGCAGCTCCTGCCTTCTGCGTAAGGAGCATTGATGGCGACAGTATGAAGGGGTTTTCTGGGTCAGAAGACACGGGTAGGAGTGGTCGTGCATTCATAATGGCTGTGACCTCTGCCATTGGTGTGCCCAGTACCTCGTGGGTCGATCGGATGCTTTGCTGCATCTCAGGTCTCCTTTTCGTGGTTTTTTGCAAGGGCGTGAACCGCTTGACTGCCTGCTCTTTGTTGTTTGGCAAGCACTGGCGTGGTTCTCTGAAAGGTAGTGGGGCGACCCCACTATTTGCTTTGTCTCTGAAGACCTTGGTGTCCTCCGTTTTTAAGATGGTGGCGTCTTGAGCCGATGGAGCGAGTTTATTATCATGCTCCTTTTGAGCAAAGACAGACTGACCCAGCGTCTCGTCAGTTACTTTGCGCTTGTTAAAGCCTTGTGGTGCTTCCTGGACGCACATGGAACTTGTGCGGGGTTGAAGAATCGTATGGCGGCTACTCTCTAGCACATTGGTCTTGAGTGTGTTAGCCGTTGATTTGTGTTCGTTGCCAGGGCACACCTCTCCTATCACCACCCAGCCCAGATCCAGGCGTTGGGCAAAGGGGGCGTCGTGTGGTCCATTGACCTGCTGCCTAACCTTGTGTACCCGGAGAACATCCCTCCCTAATAGCAGGAGTATTTCTGCTTCTGGATCCAGTTCTGGGATGTATTTGGCGATGTGGTGGAGATGTGGTTGGTGTAGCACCGCACTTGGTGTCGGGATCTCAGTGCGGTTATTCAAGATTTTCTCGCACTCTACGAGTGGGGGGAGACAGATGAGGACTTTACCATCCAGGGACTCGATCTGGAAGCCTTCGGCCCTCCTTCCGTAAGTTTTCATGTTGCCTGAGCAAGTTCTAAGGTAGTATGGGAACTGCTCACTCTCGATGTTGAACAAGTTAAAGAACTTTGGACTGACTAGCGAGCGGTTGCTCTGATCGTCCAGAATTACGTAGGCTTTGATGGCCTTGTCTTTGGCTCCCTTAGGGTACACCTTAGTGAGACAGATCTTTGAACAAGAACGGCTTGCCTGAGCTTGACCGCAAACTTCCGTACAGCTCGAGCTGACAACAGTTGTCCTGGAGTGAGCTTCTCCCTCCCCGCCGTCCTGTTGTGGGGGTGAAGGAGCGTTGTCGGTTTGCGGTGACGGGCCAGGATGCATGGCCCAGTCGTGATTAGTGCTATCACAATCCAGGCACTTCACGGCGATCGTACACTCTCTCGCACAGTGAGAGGTCGAGGAACAGCATCTAAAGCATATCCCTTTCTCCTCGAGGAGGGCCTTCTTCTCTTCGAGGGGTTTTTCCCTAAACGTTCTGCATCTTTTGAGGGGGTGGGGTTTGTTATGCAATGGACAATTCTTGCTAGAGTCGTTGTTAGTTGTAAGGACTTCAGTCTTAAGCGCTGAGACTGGTTTAGTAATGTTGGAATTATTCGAAGTGGATTTATCTGGCTTGGTGTAAATTGTACTGCTTCCTGGACCTATGAGGCTAGGATCGTTTCGCTTCTTCGCCTCCTTGCACACGAACCTGGTGAAATACTCGAAGGGAGGGAATTGACCTTCGTGTTCTTCCTTGTAATCTGAGGCAACGGACAACCACCTGTCCTGCAGCCCAAATGGAAGTTTGTCCACGAGTTGTCTAATCCCGGTTGGAGTGTCTAGGTATACTAGACCAGCTGAGTGGCCATCTTCTTTGGCGCCTTGAATCTCCATGAGTAAATCTCCAAATTCTCTTAGCTTGGTGTGGTCCTTGGCTGACACCTTAGGAAAATTTCCCAAACGTTGGCATAGCGCCGCCTCAATAATTTCGGGGGCTCCGTAGCCCTCCTGAAGTCTCTCCCATGCTTTCTTCAATGCTAGCTCGGGTTTGTTGATGTACACTGAACGCATGCGTCTCACCTGTTCGCATGATTCTTTTCCCAGCCATTTTGCCATAAGATCCAACTCCTGGGTTGCTCTGAGCTGGACTCCGTCGATAGCGTTCGTGAAAGTGGAGTACCATGCACGGTAATTTTCAGGTTTATCGTCGAACTGGTATAGTCCTGAAGTGACGAGATCCCGTCGTGCGAAATACCGTGCTGCGGATTCGTCTGCAGGTGGCGTGCGGGCTGAGGGAACATGTCCACAGGTACATGACTGAGGGCGTACATCTGTTATGGGATTTGCTGGTCTGGACTCAGTCTTTGCCTCTCTTCTCCCCAAATCCGGTAAGTTCGGTGTCGAGAAGTACTTGTCGTGAGCCCTTGCATTCCTGGGTTCATCGCGGAGTTGCGAGGGTAAATTATCTTCCTCGGATGGACGTGATGCCGTCGGGCCTCTCCAAGACTCCTCGTGAAGTGGGACGTTATCGAATAAGTAAGGAGAGGAAGAAAGAGTCTTCCATTCCATTTGAGATTGGACATAGTCTCTTGTACGTTCCAAGCCGATCTTTTCCGAGGTAGATTTTCCGTCCTTCGGATCATGCATTTCTTCAGCGTCTTCTATTAACTCTGCTTCCACCTCGGCAGCTGCTGCTTCTCGTTCTAGCTTCAGCGCTTCTAACCGTGCCTCTACCCTCTTCCTTTCCAATTCGTTTTCGGCTTCTCTGGCAGCCGCTTCGGCTTCTCTGGCGGCCTTTTCCTTCTGGTTTTCGGCTTCTCTGGCAGCCTTTTCCTTCTGGTTTTCGGCTTCTCTGGCAGCCGCTTCGGCTTCTCTGGCAGCCTTTTCCTTCTGGTTTTCGGCTTCTCTGGCAGCCGCTTTCATCTTTACTTCTAATTCTTCTTTGGCAAAGCGCGCTCGCACCTTGGCGGCTTCTGCTTTCGCTCTTGCTTGGGTGGCCTTACTTGATGCCCTACTGCCCCTGTCGCAGGATGACGATGACTTTGACAACGACTTGATGCTGGATCGGGTTGACATGGCTGCACTTTAAACACCTGATAATGCCGCTTTTTCACTGTAACGTTCTCGCTCGGGTGTGAAGTAACGCCGAGGTAAACGTCGAGATAAACCAGAATCAATGCAAACGAGACCGCAGTAAGATTAACCATTTACTGTTCACTCTTCACATTAACGCATGGTGAAAACTGTTGAAAAACAATACAAGATTGGTACAGTGTTTGTTCCCTTCTAAATATCACATTTACATTGTGAATACTTGCAAAGGTAAAACTACAATAACTACATTACATTAAAGTGCAGCATACAGTCAGAATCTAGCTGCTCCATTGGCTGCTTTAGATACACTTCAATACAAACTATCCCGACTCTTTAACTGACGAAAAGGTAAACCTTACCGACCGTCGTTACTTTTAACAGAATCGGCGTTAACATTTTAACTCAAAATACCGATTATCTAATGACTTACAGCGTTGCTTTCACTGTGTCTTTGGTGCATAGAGAGACCCTAGTCAGCGTTATGGTGGCACATGAGAGTGACCCCCACCCTTGCGTGAATCTCAAACCGGTAATTCCCCACAAGACGCGGCGAACCCGGATGTGACGTCATCGCAGCCGCGATGTATTACAGACAAATCAATTGACTTAAACAATCCTAACTTTAACTAAAAAAATGCTAACAAATTACTATGCGAAAATATTATAAACTAAATAACTGCCATAAAGGCAGCACACTCCCCGCTTGGCCTTCGTAAGGTCACAATGAACATAATACGAACTTCAGTCTCTAAATCAGTCATTAGGTAGAAGTAGAATGACTTCTGTAACAGGCCTTTGGTAAATTGTCACATTGCCTTGGTCGGTAGTTTTCAATTCAACCTCCCTGACATGTCCATCCCTACTAGGGAATGTGGCAGTGATTCTGGCCATTGGCCAGCAGTTGCCGGCGATTTGCTTGTCCTTGAGCAGGACTAAATCTCCAACTTGAAGGTCCCTTCTCCATTGCTTTGTGTACAGGTCCTTATCGGAGAAGTCCCCTGGTGGAGGGGCAGCTCCTGCCTTCTGCGTAAGGAGCATTGATGGCGACAGTATGAAGGGGTTTTCTGGGTCAGAAGACACGGGTAGGAGTGGTCGTGCATTCATAATGGCTGTGACCTCTGCCATTGGTGTGCCCAGTACCTCGTGGGTCGATCGGATGCTTTGCTGCATCTCAGGTCTCCTTTTCGTGGTTTTTTGCAAGGGCGTGAACCGCTTGACTGCCTGCTCTTTGTTGTTTGGCAAGCACTGGCGTGGTTCTCTGAAAGGTAGTGGGGCGACCCCACTATTTGCTTTGTCTCTGAAGACCTTGGTGTCCTCCGTTTTTAAGATGGTGGCGTCTTGAGCCGATGGAGCGAGTTTATTATCATGCTCCTTTTGAGCAAAGACAGACTGACCCAGCGTCTCGTCAGTTACTTTGCGCTTGTTAAAGCCTTGTGGTGCTTCCTGGACGCACATGGAACTTGTGCGGGGTTGAAGAATCGTATGGCGGCTACTCTCTAGCACATTGGTCTTGAGTGTGTTAGCCTTTGATTTGTGTTCGTTGCCAGGGCACACCTCTCCTATCACCACCCAGCCCAGATCCAGGCGTTGGGCAAAGGGGGCGTCGTGTGGTCCATTGACCTGCTGCCTAACCTTGTGTACCCGGAGAACATCCCTCCCTAATAGCAGGAGTATTTCTGCTTCTGGATCCAGTTCTGGGATGTATTTGGCGATGTGGTGGAGATGTGGTTGGTGTAGCACCGCACTTGGTGTCGGGATCTCAGTGCGGTTATTCAAGATTTTCTCGCACTCTACGAGTGGGGGGAGACAGATGAGGACTTTACCATCCAGGGACTCGATCTGGAAGCCTTCGGCCCTCCTTCCGTAAGTTTTCATGTTGCCTGAGCAAGTTCTAAGGTAGTATGGGAACTGCTCACTCTCGATGTTGAACAAGTTAAAGAACTTTGGACTGACTAGCGAGCGGTTGCTCTGATCGTCCAGAATTACGTAGGCTTTGATGGCCTTGTCTTTGGCTCCCTTAGGGTACACCTTAGTGAGACAGATCTTTGAACAAGAACGGCTTGCCTGAGCTTGACCGCAAACTTCCGTACAGCTCGAGCTGACAACAGTTGTCCTGGAGTGAGCTTCTCCCTCCCCGCCGTCCTGTTGTGGGGGTGAAGGAGCGTTGTCGGTTTGCGGTGACGGGCCAGGATGCATGGCCCAGTCGTGATTAGTGCTATCACAATCCAGGCACTTCACGGCGATCGTACACTCTCTCGCACAGTGAGAGGTCGAGGAACAGCATCTAAAGCATATCCCTTTCTCCTCGAGGAGGGCCTTCTTCTCTTCGAGGGGTTTTTCCCTAAACGTTCTGCATCTTTTGAGGGGGTGGGGTTTGTTATGCAATGGACAATTCTTGCTAGAGTCGTTGTTAGTTGTAAGGACTTCAGTCTTAAGCGCTGAGACTGGTTTAGTAATGTTGGAATTATTCGAAGTGGATTTATCTGGCTTGGTGTAAATTGTACTGCTTCCTGGACCTATGAGGCTAGGATCGTTTCGCTTCTTCGCCTCCTTGCACACGAACCTGGTGAAATACTCGAAGGGAGGGAATTGACCTTCGTGTTCTTCCTTGTAATCTGAGGCAACGGACAACCACCTGTCCTGCAGCCCAAATGGAAGTTTGTCCACGAGTTGTCTAATCCCGGTTGGAGTGTCTAGGTATACTAGACCAGCTGAGTGGCCATCTTCTTTGGCGCCTTGAATCTCCGTGAGTAAATCTCCAAATTCTCTTAGCTTGGTGTGGTCCTTGGCTGACACCTTAGGAAAATTTCCCAAACGTTGGCATAGCGCCGCCTCAATAATTTCGGGGGCTCCGTAGCCCTCCTGAAGTCTCTCCCATGCTTTCTTCAATGCTAGCTCGGGTTTGTTGATGTACACTGAACGCATGCGTCTCACCTGTTCGCATGATTCTTTTCCCAGCCATTTTGCCATAAGATCCAACTCCTGGGTTGCTCTGAGCTGGACTCCGTCGATAGCGTTCGTGAAAGTGGAGTACCATGCACGGTAATTTTCAGGTTTATCGTCGAACTGGTATAGTCCTGAAGTGACGAGATCCCGTCGTGCGAAATACCGTGCTGCGGATTCGTCTGCAGGTGGCGTGCGGGCTGAGGGAACATGTCCACAGGTACATGACTGAGGGCGTACATCTGTTATGGGATTTGCTGGTCTGGACTCAGTCTTTGCCTCTCTTCTCCCCAAATCCGGTAAGTTCGGTGTCGAGAAGTACTTGTCGTGAGCCCTTGCATTCCTGGGTTCATCGCGGAGTTGCGAGGGTAAATTATCTTCCTCGGATGGACGTGATGCCGTCGGGCCTCTCCAAGACTCCTCGTGAAGTGGGACGTTATCGAATAAGTAAGGAGAGGAAGAAAGAGTCTTCCATTCCATTTGAGATTGGACATAGTCTCTTGTACGTTCCAAGCCGATCTTTTCCGAGGTAGATTTTCCGTCCTTCGGATCATGCATTTCTTCAGCGTCTTCTATTAACTCTGCTTCCACCTCGGCAGCTGCTGCTTCTCGTTCTAGCTTCAGCGCTTCTAACCGTGCCTCTACCCTCTTCCTTTCCAATTCGTTTTCGGCTTCTCTGGCAGCCGCTTCGGCTTCTCTGGCGGCCTTTTCCTTCTGGTTTTCGGCTTCTCTGGCAGCCTTTTCCTTCTGGTTTTCGGCTTCTCTGGCAGCCGCTTCGGCTTCTCTGGCAGCCTTTTCCTTCTGGTTTTCGGCTTCTCTGGCAGCCGCTTTCATCTTTACTTCTAATTCTTCTTTGGCAAAGCGCGCTCGCACCTTGGCGGCTTCTGCTTTCGCTCTTGCTTGGGTGGCCTTACTTGATGCCCTACTGCCCCTGTCGCAGGATGACGATGACTTTGACAACGACTTGATGCTGGATCGGGTTGACATGGCTGCACTTTAAACACCTGATAATGCCGCTTTTTCACTGTAACGTTCTCGCTCGGGTGTGAAGTAACGCCGAGGTAAACGTCGAGATAAACCAGAATCAATGCAAACGAGACCGCAGTAAGATTAACCATTTACTGTTCACTCTTCACATTAACGCATGGTGAAAACTGTTGAAAAACAATACAAGATTGGTACAGTGTTTGTTCCCTTCTAAATATCACATTTACATTGTGAATACTTGCAAAGGTAAAACTACAATAACTACATTACATTAAAGTGCAGCATACAGTCAGAATCTAGCTGCTCCATTGGCTGCTTTAGATACACTTCAATACAAACTATCCCGACTCTTTAACTGACGAAAAGGTAAACCTTACCGACCGTCGTTACTTTTAACAGAATCGGCGTTAACATTTTAACTCAAAATACCGATTATCTAATGACTTACAGCGTTGCTTTCACTGTGTCTTTGGTGCATAGAGAGACCCTAGTCAGCGTTATGGTGGCACATGAGAGTGACCCCCACCCTTGCGTGAATCTCAAACCGGTAATTCCCCACAAGACGCGGCGAACCCGGATGTGACGTCATCGCAGCCGCGATGTATTACAGACAAATCAATTGACTTAAACAATCCTAACTTTAACTAAAAAAATGCTAACAAATTACTATGCGAAAATATTATAAACTAAATAACTGCCATAAAGGCAGCACACTTGGTTTTACTGCTGGGTATCTCGGCAGATTTCATCCTGTATGGGCATGGTCTGGGATGATGACTATCTGGAACAGGATGGTTCATACAGCGGACGTCCCACGTTGTTTGCATATTCCTTCATTTTTCAATGAACTGTGCTGCATGCTGCAACATCTGAGCTCTTCACCTCGTCAGTCAGACTGAGCTCAGTGAACAGCTGAAGGAGATGCTACATTCTCCTCTGTCACTCATTTTAAAAAGGATTCGACACTGATGGTCTATTAAATCAGCGACCTTCGCTTCTGTTTTCAGGAGGGCAGTCGGAATGTTGTCCATTGATTATCCGTGTCGCTCCAAGTTCGCCCTGGATGGACAGACACAACTCTCTAGTTTCAACACTTCATGTCCATCACCCTTCCCTAAGGATCCTTACCAACCTCATCCATTGCCTCTACCGCTTTGTTCAGTTCGTTAAGGAGGATTAAACACTCGGTAACCTCTCGGATGCATCACATAGAGTAGACTACAACCACAAACATAATCCCAAATGTTAGCCCCAGAGACGTACGAGGGTTGCGCCAGACAACAAAGCAAGTATAGAACACACTGAACAACAAAAAATGCTGCTGTTCAGGCACATTAAAAGTTTCAATGTTATAACGCACCACAACCTAATAAACAGACTAATAACATACAACCTGTCAATGGGATAATCACAAATCGGAGCCATGAAACTGACAAATAAATTTGTAGACTTAAAAATCTACTCATGTACCATCAGGCTAATGACCATCTGAAAAATCACGTCGTGAGAGCAATGACAGCTTGATATTTCTGAGAGTAACTCGCTCCACATGCCTGTAGCTGCAAGGATGGAAAATTCCTGACCGTCAAAGCACCTTATCTGAGTACAGGTTTTCAGAGTCATTCATAACCTCAACATTATGGGTCACACTGTTTTTAACTCAACTTCATTATTGAAAGGCAGTGAGGCATCAATGGCTCAAAAACATGGAAATAACACATTTGACTCGCACTCTCCGTCACGATAACTCACAACAAAAGTACTAAAAGCGACACAAACCAACTGCCAGAGGAACTCCGCAGGTCAGGCGGCATCTATGGGAGTGAATATACAGCCGAAGTGCCGGGCCGAGACCCTGCTTCAGGACCGGAAACGAAGTGGTGAGACGCCAGAATAAAAAGGTAACAGAGGATGAGAAGGGAAGCTGGACGGTGATGGGTCAAGCCTGGTGGACGGGAAAACTAAAGGGATGGAGAGGAAGGAACCTGACTGGACTGGAGAATGGACCATAGGAGAAAGGGAAGCTGGAGAGAACCGACGAGGAAGTGATAGGCAGGTGAGAAGAGGTAAAAGGCCAGATTGAGGAATAGAATAAAACGGGGAAGGGTGATCATTCTTTCCACGGGAAGGAGAATCGAAATTCATGCCATCAGGATTGAGGCTACCCAGACAACATAGACTGTAGGTTGTTGCTCCTCCACCCTGCGGGTGGTCTCATCATGGAAGAAGAGAAATCTGCGGAACAGGAACAGGAATAGGAATCGAAGGTTTTGCCTGGGGTAAGATCTGTTTTTGGTCGATGGAGCTGAGCTGCTCGACGAAATGGTCCCCGATGAATGATGGGTCTCGCCAATGTAGAGAAAGCTGCCTTGGGAACATTGGACACACAGACTACCCCAGTGGATTCGTAGGTAGATTGTTGCCTCACCTGGAAGGGCTGTTTGGGGACAAAGACTGGTGCTGAGGTAGGAGGTGGATGGGCATGTAGCACTGTGGCCTCTTGCAGGGATAAGCGCCTGGAGGGAGATGAATAGTGAGGTTCGGAATGGAAACGGAATAACGGAGGAAGTGATCTCTGTGGGAAGTGGAGAGCGGTTGTGTGGCGGTGATGGTGAGGTGAAGATAATTTTTTTTCTACGATCTCTTTGGAAATGGCTGAATTTACAAACTATGATTTTTGGGTGTGAAACGTCATGGCGTGGTAGGTAAGAGCAACTGCATCACT
Source organism: Hemitrygon akajei (assembly GCF_048418815.1). Lineage (NCBI taxonomy): Eukaryota > Metazoa > Chordata > Chondrichthyes > Myliobatiformes > Dasyatidae > Hemitrygon > Hemitrygon akajei. The sequence continues at coordinate 3,401,077 of NW_027331959.1, read as the reverse complement.
GTTAAGGTGGCGGAAGACCTGGTGAGCGCCTACAGGCTGATCCCACTTTTAAAGCGATGCTACCAACAAAGATATCACTACCTCCCAACCCATCTCTCCGCTTTCTGCAGGGATAACTCCCTCCATAATCCCGTTTCATTCAGCCCTCCACACCTAACACCCTCACGGCATTTATCCCTGCAAGCCCCCAAAGTGCTACAACCACACATTCATCTCCTCTCTCACCATTAGTCCAGGCTGAAACGCGTTCCCTCCAGGTAAGGCAACATTTCACCTGTGAATCTGCTGTGGTCATCTGTTGTGTCTGGTGCCCTTGGTTCGGCCTTCTCTACATTGGTGAGACCAGTGATAAACTGGACCTCATTTCGTCGAGCACCATCGCTGCAGCGTGAAAAGCGGCGCTTCCCAGCATCCCAACACTTTAATTCTGATTCCCATTTCCGATCCGACATTGTCAGTCCATTGCTTCGTCTTGTCTCAAGACGGGGGAGCGACAACATATTTTCCATCTAGGGAGTCTCCAACCTGGTGTTATGAATGACAATAAAAAAAATCCCTCCCCCTCCCATCTTCTTCTGTTCACCTCTCTGGGGTCATGCCTATTTTCACCTGCCTATCACTTCCTAACTGCTTCTGTTTTTCCTGTACTCCACTGTCCTCTCTTAACAGATTCCTTCCGCTCTAGCCCTTCGCCTTTCACCTGGTTTCCTCTATCACCTTTCCCCTCCTCATGCCATTTTATTCTGGCGTCTCCCCCCTTACTCTCCAGACCTGAAAAAGTTCTCAGCCCGATACGTCAACCGTTTATCCATTTCCATAAATGCTGCCCGCTCTGCTGACTTCCTCCAGCATTGTGTGTGTGTGTGTGTGTGTGTGTGTGTGTGTGTGTGTGTGTGTGTGTGTGTGTGTGTGTCTGTATGTCGCATTTGGTTTCCAGCATCTGCTGAATTAGTTATATTTAAAATATATATTTGAAAATTTCAAATGGATGGGAGATGCACGGATGAATGAATCATTCAGAAATAATTCACACCGTAAGTGTTTTCAGAGATTCCGTTGTCGGAGAAAATGTGGAGGGAAGCAAATCAACTCTAATCAGAATTTCTAATTCACCCCAAAAATAAACACAAACAAGTATCACGTCTGATTTTTTGCTCCTAATAGGGGTGGATTTTATACGAACGAGAAACACACTGTAATAACACATCATCTCACGACCGGTGGTGCACCTCAAAATAACACAGAAGCTGTCACACTTTACCAATTCAGACCATTTCAGCTTCAGAAATGTTGATAAAATATCAGTAAATGTATAGAAAGTTATAATCACTGTCTCAAAGAGTAGGAGCATCAGATCCGAATGCAAACAGATGGAGACAAGATCAAAGGCCTACAGCACCACAGGCCAATAAAGCGTCTGTGATTATAAAACATTTTAGTCGGGCTTTGACTAGGACAGTAATAAAACCTCACCGAACCGGAAAAAAAATGTGTTATGTTGAATTGCCAACACATTTGAATCTTTCTCATTCATCCCCGTGCCGCTGAGAACTTGGATCAGATTCCCACATGGTGGGTGGTTCTCTTCCTGCCACTGTTGAGAGTACCGCTGCACTCAATGCGAATGGCCCATTCAGAAAGCAAATCATTTCTGGAGTGATACCTGGAATACGAGGGAGTGTTTTCCACAATTAGAAATTTCAGCCAATTTTCCAGCTGGAGTGTAGGGAAATATTTTGCAACAATAACAGTGAATGATGAGCAAATCAGCATGAGTTTCGCATGTAGAGGTTATCATTCAAGGGAAAAATTAATTGCTAACTCTCTCCACTTCTGATCTCTCTGTGAGAATTGGTATGCGTTTCTTCGTCTTACCCTTCCTCAGGTTCACAATCAGCTCTTGCGTCTTACTGATGTAGAGTGCTAGGTTTTGACTGTGACACCACTCCACTAGTTGGCATATCTCACTCCTGTACGCCCTTGCATCACCACCTGAGATTCTACCAACAATGGTTGTATCGTCAGAAAATCAGTAGATGTTATTTGAGCTATGCCTAGACACAGTCATGTGCATACGGAGCATAGTGCAGTGGGCTAAACGCACACCCCTGAGGAGTGCCAGTGTTGATCGTCAGCGAGGAGATATTATCACCAATCCACACAGATTATGGTCTTCCGGTTAGGAAGAGGGCACAGCATCAGGATAGAGGGGAGTCCATTCAAAACAGTGATGCAGAGAAATTTCTTTAGCCAGAGGGTGGTAAATCGGTGGAATTTGTTGCCTCATGCAGCTGCAGAGGCCACGTCATTGGGTATATTTAAGGCAGAGATTGTTAGATTCTTGATTTGACATGGCATCAAAGATTACTGGGAGATGGCTGGGAACTGGGGTTGAAGAGAAGACAAAAAAAGATCAGCCATAATTGAAATGGCCGAGCAGACTCGATCGGACAGTGGACCCAATTCTGCTGTTATTCTTTTGGTGTTATGATGGTATTATATGTAATTATGATATGAAGTACAGAGCAGCAAACTTAAATGAGAGGCCACCTCAGAAAAATGAATTATCACTCTGGGGAAGAACGTTAACCAGTGTAATCAGTATGTCCCTCATGGAAGCCATCCCAGTGATCTGAGCAGAGAAGGTGTTGACAAAGAAACATCGAGTGCCTCACTCAGAGTTAAAGACCACTACCCAGAAACCGAGGGAATTACAGGAAAAGCTGGTTAACACAAAAATATCAACAATACATAAAGTACAAACAAGGTAGTAAGTGCAGAAAATGCCAAGAGAATCCAGACACAATCCAACACATTCCAGGATCCTGCAGCAGTTTAACTCAATCTTGGCAAATAACATTCAACAAAATCTTGCTTTAAGATTCTCCATCACATCATAAAGGCACCATAAATTCAAGCCTGATCCAGTTTTAGAGTCAAAATTTTACAAATTATACGATAATCAATACATTATTTCAGATAGGACAGTCCATAATAACCACCCGGATAAAATATTACAGGATAAACAAGCAGGAACAGCTCCTTCAATCGATAAAACCATTCCCAACATACACATGTTCCTCAACCAGTGGAGCACCTCACCACAGGTATTGCTTGTGTCATGAGTCAGACAAACAGAAGATTTTCTCTGTCAATCAGCTTCCAAATGTTTCCACTCTGTAGTAGCCACGTCCCGCTGCTGATTCCCTTCTCCTCATCATACGTTCTTACCCTGACCATCGTCCAGAGCCCCAAACTATGCCCTGTGCAGACCCACCTCTGGTTTCTAACTCTGCTGCGTTGCACATCCAACTGACGGTTTCCCATTCTGCTTTCAGTCTTTAGAGGACAGTGTGTTTTCAAATAACCCTTTAGAAGCAGGGAAAATGACCCATAATGTGGAAATGAGCTGTGAATAAGGAGATTAACTACCAATGACATTCTCCTTCAGCCCTCTAATCTCTGGGCTGATGGAGAATGTCATTGGTAGTTAATCTCAGACAGAACTGCAGTCAACTCGACTTCTCCAGTCTGCAGGAAATTCGAGGGAAACCTCTTCACCCACAGAGTGGTGACTGTTTGGAGCCGATCACCACAGGGAGATCGAGAGATGAACAACAGGGGAGGATTTAAAAGGACTGTCATGGAACTGAATCATTGGCAGGATCAGCTGGCCTGAGTTGACGCTCTACTGTACACTAGGTGTGTTATAAATTCACTAAGTACCGATGACAAAGTTCAAAATAGAACTAATTTATTTGTCTCAGATCCAGTCCCATTAAAGGTGAATGTACAGCAGAAGAAACTCCTCCCATGCCCAGTGACCAGGGTGCAGAATTGGGTGTGGTGAGCAGGTGCAATAATTGCAGAGTTCAGCACCGACAGTCACTCTCAAAATTGCATTCAGCAATGGTGATGGACAAATATCCAGCATGCAGGTTATTGAAATTTTCTCCCAGTGTGAACCCGGTAGTGTGTCACAAGGTTAGATAACTGAGTGAATCCCTTCCCACATTTACTACAGGTGAACGGCCTCTCCCCAGTGTGAACTCTCTGGTGACTCTGTAGGTGGGATGATTGAGTGAATGTCTTCCCACAGTCTGAGCAGGTAAATGGCCTCTCCCCAGTGTGAACTCGCTGGTGTCTCTGTAGGTGGGATGACTGAGTGAATGTCTTCCCACATTCTGAGCAGGTGAATGGCCTCTCACCAGTGTGAACTCGTTGGTGACTTTGTAGGTCAAATGACTGACTGAATGTCTTCCCACAGACTGAGCAGGTGAACGGCCTCTCCCCAGTGTGAACTGATTGGTGTCTCCGTAGGCCAGATAATAAAGTGAATCCTATCCCACAGACTGGGCAAGTGATCGGCTTCTCCCCAGTGTGAAATCGCTGGTGTCTATGAAGGTCGGATGATCCATGGAATCCCTTCCCACAGTCAGAACAGGTGAACGGTCTCTCCCCCGTGTGAACTCGCTGGTGTACCTGCAGATCAAATGACCGAGTAAATCTCTTCCCACAGTCTGAGCAGGTGAACGGGCTCTCTCCTGTGTGAACTCGCAGGTGTATCACTAGTCCAGATGACTGAGTGAATCCCTTCCCACAGTCTGAGCAGGTGAACGGTCTCTCTCCTGTGTGAACTCGCAGGTGTATCACTAGTCCAGATGACTGAGTGAATCCCTTCCCACAGTCTGAGCAGGTGAATGGCCTCTCTCCAGTGTGAACTCGCTGATGTATCTTCAGTTTAGATGAGAACATGAATCCATTCCCACAGTCTGAGCAGGTGAACTGCCGCTCCCCAGTGTGAACTCGCTGGTGAGTCATTAGGTCAGATGATCGACTGAATCCTTCCCCACAAATTCAGCAGATGACCAGCCTCTGGCCAGTGTGAACTGACTGGTGTGTCCACAGGTGGGAAGACCGACTGAATCCCTTCTCACACACAGGTGAAATAGCCTTGTCCCAGTGTGAACTTGCTGATGTACCTTCAGTTGAAATGACCGAGTGAATCCATTCCCACTGTCTGAGCAGGTGAATGTCCTCTCCCGTGTAAAATGACGTGCATGCCAGACGGTCAGATGACAGAGTGAATCCCTGCCCACAATCTGAGCAGCAAGGCTGGTTGAATGAATCCCTTGCTCCACTTCTTAAATATCTGGACAGAGACAGCAAAACTGGTGTGTTGTGTTTGAGATTCCCGTAGATGAATTCCTTCAAATTTCTAACCTGTAAAAAGATTTACAAAATCCATCAATGGATGAAAGACAACATTACAGATGAGATCACTTCAGTTGCTCACGTGTGATCTGTTACAGTGAGGTTCAACCCAAGTTGGAAAGAGAAATCATCTTCTGACTGGGCACAGTGCTGGTATCTGGAATGACCATCAAATTCCCTGATGCTCTTCCTGTCTCTGTAAGAACAGGGCATTTCTGCCGACTCCAATCTGTGACCTGGCTCAGTTGACTCTCTCCACTGGTATTATTCCCTGCTCCCACTGAGCTGTATGGGTGCTTGGCCCCACAGTAACTGAAATACTCTCACGCAAATAGCCTTTGTTGACGTACAGCTGGGATTTTCTTTTATGTACTGTTAATTTAAAGTGCCACAGTTTAAACACCATGTAAGTATCTCCTACTCGGATGGTTGGTCTGCACAGCTGTTAAAAGGAATTCAAGTGAATGTTGTTATTATTTAAGGTTCTTGTCATAGACATGGAAAAGTACAACACAGAAACAGGCCCTTTGGCCCATCTAGTTTGTGTTGAACTATTTAAACTGTCTACTCCCGTACACGTACCATCCAGGTACCTACACAAACCTCTTAGATGTTGCAAATGTTAGGGTTAATTTGCGACTGCCAGTTCAGGTCAGCGTGATATTAGCAGACAGAAATACAAGGGAGGGAGCGAAACAAGGGATCCTTTGTTTCGAAACTGCTAGTGTCACGTGATTCAGTAAAACAGGGAACTCGTGAAGAAATGGCATCGGACCAAGGACACAAGTGTCCAGCATTACCAAATATGTGTAGCGAGGGTTGGGCTAAGGGAAAGGGGTATAAATAAGAAAAGAATGTAAGGGGAGGCCAGAACGCGCCTTCCCCAGCGGGGGTCTTGTCTCCTCGCTGTGCCAGTTACGCTTCTGCATTAAAGCCAAGTTTTGTAATATTCCGGTGTTGGTTGTCTCTCTTCCTAAACGAACACAGGGCAGAATTTAAAGCCCAACAATTGGTGACCCCAACGTGGGGAGGGAAGAGACAACAGGCTGGCGGATCCGACAGCAGACAACTTGCGGCCGCACCCCGACTAAGGTCAGGAAGTGCCTGTTATATCAAAGACTTCCACTAGATAGTTAAATTACTGAGTTAGAATCTTGTCTGCCGACGGATCCTCACCAACCCCAAATTACCTCGGGAAAGATTATTCCCGGTGCAGAATCGTGACTGGTAAGTACTAACTTTGTCTTGTTTTGGTAAGTACTAACTTTGTCTTGTTTGTTTGTAGAAGAATCCTCCGCCACCCACGAGGGGCATAAAAGTCTTCTGAGTGAGGGTACCCGCCGCCCAGAGGGGCATAAAAGTCTCAGGAGTGAGGAGGATAAAAGTGTTGCCAGGTACACCACAGTGCACAGAGATACTGACGGCGCCTACCTTAGACTGGTTGTTAAGAGGAGAAATCTCCCACGCGAAGGTCAGGTTTTGAAAGGTGACTGTCCCACATTTGATTTTCTCCGTGCACTGGGGAGCTATGGAACACTTCAACTTTAAGTTACCGAAACTCAGACATTTGTGTGTTGAGTAACAGAGTATATGAGAGTTTTTAGAAATATGGTAAAATTGATAACTGTGCTTGTCTGGAAGCTAAAGATAATGAAAAGAAAAGTATCTCTGATTTCAAATCATTGTTAAAGGAAGCAGAGAAGGAAAAATTTCCAGAAAATGATTTATTGAAACAGTTGCGGGAAGCTATTGTTGAGGCAGAAAAGTGTGCCTCTGTTGCTCAGCAACTACTTAATGATAAACGGTGGGAGGGCAGTGGTGTGCCTCCTGGGATGATGTTTGGTGGGGAACGGGGTGGACCAGACGGAAAGCTGACCAGGAGCCTGATAGAACTCCGGGCGTTGGCCAACGAGCTGAAAGAGCAGTCCGGGGTAAACAACCCAGTGGTAGATTGGCTGAATAAGACCTTTGGTAAGTGGGGAGCGTTCCTGGGACAGTTGGCGTTAGGACTGTCTATTTCAATTGCTATTTTTATCACGTGTTGTTGTTGTTGCATACCCTGTATCAGGACCCTAGTCGTCCGGACTATAGATCGAGCTTTGACTGGAAAGGATGGACCTCCACCGGCGTACCAGGCACCCTTGTTCCCGGTGGAAGGGGAGATCGAGGCCCTCCCGAAAGCGGATGCGCTATGGGAGGACACGGATTGGAATGGACCATGGCAAAGGGGGGATTGTGAATTTGTTCTTGAATAAGTTTTCAGAAATGTTGCGTGCTACTTGTAAAAATTGCTGATGCTTAGGGAACCCCTACCCATACTTTGTGACCCTAGGTCGGACAAATCAGGAAATGCAAAAAGGGAGGACATACCAAAGAGTGCCGGGGGGACGCTCGCCTCCCTGCCTGGTCCCGACAGCCACGGAAAAGCTTGTAAGGGATGTGGCCTCAGGGAGGCCAAGGGAGGGAATGTTAGGGTTAATTTGCGACTGCCAGTTCAGGTCAGTGTGATATTAGCAGACAGAAATACAAGGGAGGGAGCGAAACAAGGGATCCTTTGTTTCGAAACTGCTAGTGTCACGTGATTCAGTAAAACAGGGAACTCGTGAAGAAATGGCATCGGACCAAGGACACAAGTGTCCAGCATTACCAAATATGTGTAGCGAGGGTTGGTCTAAGGGAAAGGGGTATAAATAAGAAAAGAATGTAAGGGGAGGCCAGAACGCGCCTTCCCCAGTGGGGGTCTTGTCTCCTCGCTGTGCCAGTTACGCTTCTGCATTAAAGCCAAGTTTTGTAATATTCCGGTGTTGGTTGTCTCTCTTCCTAAACGAACACAGGGCAGAATTTCAAGCCCAACACAAATGAGCTCACATGCACCTGTTGGGCTGTTTGTTCATTCCTCACCGGGATGACAGTCTGCGTGAAGAAGTTTCCCCTCATGTCCCCCTTAATCTTTCACCTTTCAGCCTTAACCCATGGCCTCTGGTTTTAGTCCCACTCCATCTCAGTGGAAAAAGCCAGCTTGAATTTAACCTGTCTTTTACCCTCATAATTGTGGTATACCTCCATCAAATCTCCCCTTAATCTTCTACCTTCCAAGGAATAAAGTACTGACCTGTTCAATCTCTTCTTACAACCCAAGTCCTCCAGACCTGGCAACATCCTTGTGAATTTTCTCTGAACTCTTTCAACCTCTTTTACATCTTTCCTGTAGATTGGAGACCAAAACTGCACACAATACTCCAAATTAGGCCTCACAAATGTCTTGTACAAAGCCAACATGACATCCATCTGCTGTACTCAGTACTTTGGTTCATGAAGGCCAATGTGACAAAAATCTTTCATTCCGTCCCTATCGAACTGTAAAACCACTTTCAGTGAGATATAGACCTGTATTCCCAGATTCCTTTCCTCTACAAGATTCCTCAGTGCCCGACCAGTCACTGTGTAAGACCTGCCCTGGTAGGTCCTACCAAAGTGCAACTTCTCGCACTTGTCTTCATTAAACTCCATTTTCCATTTCTCAAACCATCTTTCCACCTGGTCGAGATCACACTGCAAGCCATGATAGTCTTCCTCGCCGTCCACTACACCTCAATCTTGGTTTCATCCACAAATTTGCTGATCCAGCTGACCATGTTAACATCCAGATTACTGATATAGATGACAAACAACAACAGTTCCATCACTGATCCCTCTGGCACACCACTAGTCACAGGCTTCCATTCAGAGAGGCAACCATCTGCTACCACACTCTGGCTTCTCCCAAAGACAGTGTCTGATCCAATTTACTATCTCATCTTGAATGCTGAATGTCTAAAACTTCTTGACCAACCTCCAATGTGAGACTTTGTCAAGAGCCTTGCTAAAGTCCATGTAGACAACATCAGCAGCCTCGCCTTCATCCACTTTCCTGATAACTTCCTCAAGAAACTCTATTATTGGTTAGACATGACCTACCATGCACAAAGACATGCTCTCTATCCTTAATCAGTCCCATCTATCCAAATACTTATGTATCCGGTTCCTGCACATACGTTCGAATAACTTCCCCCCTACTGATGTCAAGCTCACCAATGTACAATTTCTTAGTTTATTTTCAGAGCCTTTCTTGAACAGTGGTACAATATTGGCTATCCTCCAATTCTCCAGTGCCTCACCGGTTACTAAGGGCAATTTAAATATCTGTGCTTGGGCCCCAACAATTTCTGCACTTATCTTCCGCAGATTCCCGGGGAACAACTTGTCAGGCCCTGCGGATTTACTATGGTAATTTGCCTTAGGACAGCAAACACCTCCACCTCTGTAATCTGTACAGTGTCCATGAAGTTGATGCTGCTTTGCCTCACTTCTACAGACAGTGTGTCCATCTCCCGAGTAAATACGAATGCAGAAAAAATCTCCCCCATCTATTTTGTCTCCTCATATGGATTACCATTAAGATCCTGCAGAGGATTAATTTTCTTCCTTGCAATCTTTTTGCTCTTAACATATCTGCAGAATCCCTGAGGGTTCTCCTTCACCTTGTCTGCTGGGGCAAACTCTTCCCTTCTTTTATTTCTTTCATAAGTGTTCACTTGAATTTCCTGTACTTCATAAGTACCCCATTTGTTCCTATCTGCCTGTACCTGGTATGCACCTCCTTTTTATTGATCTGGGAGTTGAAAGCCAAAGGGGTGATAGAGCTGCATGGTGAGAGGTGGGGCATGGGGGGGGGGATAAACTAAAGTTGCAGGGGGAATGACAGAACAGATAGTGGAGGGGTTTTGGAGACAGATATTGTTCAGACCTCAGACAAGGTCAGGAATGAAAAACGTTAAGCATGGTGTAGTGAATATGCTGAGCCCTATATATCTCAATGCAAGGAGCAGCGTAGAAAAGGAGGATGTGTTCAGGACATGGATCAATACCTGGAATTATGACACTAGGATATGGCAACTGTGGACTGGGACAGGCTCCTTTATGGCAAAGGTGTGCTTGGTAAGTGGGAGGCCTTCAAAGTGAAATTTTGAAAGTGTAAAGTGGGTATGTGCTTCTCAGAATAAAAGGTAAAGATAGAAACTGTAGGGAACCTTGGATTTCAAGAAATATTGAGACCCTGGTGAAGCACAAAATGGAGTTGTATAACAGTGATAGGCAGGTAGGTTCTTATGGAGTATAAGAAATGCCAGAGAACAAATAAGATATAAATCAGGATGACTACAAGAAGGCATGAGGTTGTTGTTGCAGAAAAGATGAAGGATAATCCTCAGGAATTCTAGAGATAGATTAAGAGCAAAAGGATTGCAAGGCACAAAGTTGATCCTCTGGAAGACCGGAATGGCAATCCACGTGAAGAACCAAAGCAGATGGGGGAGATGTTAAATATGTTTTCATCTCTATTTACTCAGGAGATGGACACAGGGTCTATGGGAGTGTGGAAAAGGACATGACATGGTGCTCCCTCGGACCCTACAGGAGACAAGTGCAGAAATTGTCGGGCCCCTAGCAGAGATAACCAAATCATCCTTAGTGAACGGGGGGTGGGGGGAGGGTGGTTATCAGAGGGTTGTAGTATAGCCAAAGTTATTTCACTGTTCAACATTGAACATTGGAATCCACAGCATATTCCAAACCATTCAGCCCACAATGTTGTGCCAACCATGCAACTTACTCTAGAAACTGCCTAGAGTTTCCCTCGCGCAGAGCCCTCTATTTTCTAAGCTCCATGTACCTGTCTAAGAGGCTGTTTAAAGACCCTATTGTATCTGCCTCAACCACCGCTGCTGGCAGTGCATTCCACCCACATACCACTCTCTATGCAAAAACTTACCCCTGACTTTCCCTCGGTATCTATTTCCAATGCCCCCTCCTGTTAGCCATTTCAGCCCTGGGAAAAGCCTCTGACTACCCACACGATCAATGCCCCTCATCATCTTATGCACCTAAACAAGGCTCTAAGCATAAACAAGGAAACTATACATTGTTTTGAGGATTTGTTGGAAGTATGCAAAATTATGAAGGTACAGATAGGGTAAATGCAGCAGGTTTTTTCCACTGAGGTTGGGTGGGACGACAACCAGAGGTCATGGGTAAGTGGCGAAGGTGAAAATTTAACAGCAACATGTGGGAAAGCTCTTCACTGAATCGACTGTGAGAGTGTGGAATGAGATGCCAGCACACTGGTGCATGTGAGCTCGATTTCACCATTTAAAAGAAGTTTGGACAGGCAGCTGGATGGTAGGGGTATGGAGGGCTATTGTCCCAGTGCAGGTCATTGCATCTGACAGCTTAAATGTTTTCAGCATTGTCTAGATGGGACACATGGTCTGTTTCTGCACTGAACTTCTCCAGGTTTCTATGACAGAGAAGCTGGACAAAATTGATTGGAAGGGGAAACTGGTAGGAATGTCGATGGAGCAGCAATGGCTGGAGTTTCCGGGAACAATTTGGGAGGTGCATGGTAGATACATCCCAATGAAGCATTAGAATGGCAGGAGGACACAACAATGGCTGAAAGGAGAAGCCAAAGCCAACATAAAAGCCAAAGAGAGGGTAAATAATAGAGCAAAAAATATTGGGAAGCTGTTACAAATTAACAGGTCTGAACAACATCTGTCTGGTGTCAAGAAATCCTCTCCCTCAATTTCGCAAAAACTAAAGAGCTGGTTGTGGATTACAGAAGGAATGGAGACAGGGTAATCCCCTTTGCTGTTGAGAGGGTGAAAAGCTGTACCGAGGAAGAAGGGCCCAAAGGATATTGAGGACCCAATTCACGACAACCACAAACTGTTCCTGCTGCTACCATCCAGGAAACGGTACCACAGCAAAAGGACCAGCTGACTCTGGGACATCATCTTCCACCAGGCCATCAGACTGATTAATTGATTTCTATGTTATATTGACTGTCCTAAGTGCAATCTATTTATTATGAATTACTACAAATTACACATTGCACATTTAGATGGAGACGTAACCAAAAGATTTCTACTCCTCATGCATATGAAGGATGTATGTAATAAATTCAACTCAATTCACCCTTTCCACTATCTGTTCTCTCATTCTGGCTGCCATTCCCCCTACAACTTATTTTAACCACATCACCCCCTCCCCCTCGACACTAGCTGTAGTAAGCCTTACCACAAAGGTATTAGTCCCCTTCTTGTTCTGTTCCCCTAACTAACGAATCCTCTATCAACCCTTTGAATGACCTCTGCCAGGTAATCCACCTCCCCCCCCACCAGTTTCTAAAGTGGTCTACCTGTTGTTGTGGGGTTGACCACAAGAGTACTCTGTGATGGCTGTTTAACCTCATTCCCCTTCCTGACTCTCACCCAGTTTCCTGTGTCCTGCACCTTGTGTGTAACTCACCTCACTTCATGTCATATCTATCACCCCCTCCAACTCCTGGATGATCTGGAATTCATCCATTTCAAGTTCCAACTCCTTAAAGTGCAGGGTTACAAGCTGCAGCTGGATGCACATCTTGTAGGTGAGGGCATCAGGGACACTGGAGGACTCCCCACCTTCCCACCAATGTCCCCTCTAACTTGTAATGACCAGTGTGCACATGTAGCCAGTATTGTGCATTTTTGTAATCCAGTGTCAACATGTGCACAGTGAATTTTATATAGAGAGGTATTCATTTTAACAGCTAGCAAATCACTGTTGAAAAGAACTTTGATCTCCTCTGGGTCTGATCAAGTTCACCTGCACTCTCACACAACCTGTGTAACAGGCCTGTAACGGGTAATGAAGGATTTTCTCACCAGAGCTTTTGCACTTTGTCCATATGTGGTTTGCTTGCTAAATTACACTTCAAATAGTCACATTTCAAAGTATCACTCCACTTTTTCCCACTTGTAAATTCTCCAGCAACTTTTGCATCTCCACAATAGACACAGATAATACCAGTTTCTGTATTGTACATAAATATTTCCCCGAACCCTCCCCTAGGTGAACTCATGGTGAACTCATTGATGGCAATGCCAATGAATGTGAAGGGAAGGGCAGTAGTCTGTCTCATTCGAGACATCTGGCACATTTGTGATGTGAAAGCTAATCGTTGCCCAGGGCAAAAAGCTGTTTGATATAATTACCTTCCCAGAAAGAATGAGTAAAAACATGTTCTCACGGGCAGAAAAGTTCAGACCAGCAGGAGGTGGAACAAAGCAACACAGACAAAATGCTGGAGGAACTCAGCAGGCCAGGCAGCATCTATGGAAAAGAGTACTAATGCTGAGTTCCGCCGGCATTTTGTGTGTGTTGCTTGGATTTCCAGCATCTGCAGATTTTCTCCTGTTTGGGATTGGAGGTAAAACAAATGTGATTTTGTCAAAAGCTTATGTAAAAGATTGTTGTGCCCTATCTCCGAGTTCCCAATCCTTACATTTAGATAGCTGGAGCTCAGCTCTGTCTGAGAGATCCATCGGTTCCCATTCCCTCATCAGCCAGAAGCTCCCAGGGGCCCGAATACGGATCGTGGGGCTGAGAAAGAGGGACGAGAGCAGGATTGTGCCGGGATTGAGTGTCATAGAGACTGGACTCACTGCAATTGTCCCTCAGTCGGTGTTGTAAAGGCTGACCCAGAGAATCGTTCTTATCTGCGCCGAGTTTCCGAGGCCTTTTGTGAACTGCGCATGCGCAACATTCGGGAACATCGGCATTTCTGACGCCTGCGCATTCAATCGGGGCTTCAGCGCAGGCGTCAAAGATGCCGAATTTTTCTAACGCAGCGCTTTCTGGGTAATCACGGTGCCATTAAAAGTTTCTGCAGGCACCAGTTACATGTCCATATCAATTTTTTTGTGTATAGAAAACTCAACAGCTCTTTTAACACAGAAAGCAGCCCCCATAATGAATACAATTAATATCTGCAAACTTTCTGCGTGTTTAATGCCAAAGTAGAATCTTCTTAAAAAGGCAGATATGAAACACAAGAGATTCTGCTGTTGCTGGAATATATCTGCAAACTTTCTGCGTGTTTAATGCCAAAGTAGAATCTTCTTAAAAAGGCAGATATGAAACACAAGAGATTCTGCTGTTGCTGGAAATGTAGACACATACACATAAAATGCAGGAGGAACTCTGCAATGCATGCAGCAGCTAAGCAGAGGAGTACACAGTCCAGGCATGCTAAATGTTGTCTATTTATTCCTCTCCACATTTGCTTCCTGATCTGTTGATTTCCACCAGTATTTTGCAGAAATAAACCACCTTTTGTTTCGATCAACCAGTTTCCAAATGTTTCTGATCTTTCATTTGTAGCCACATCCTGTTGGTCTGATTCCTCGTCTTCCTCCTCCTTGTAAACTCCAGGCCCCATCTCTTTCCGGAGCCCCAAAGCCCTGACTCAGGCTGGCAACTCTTTGGTTTCTGACTCTGCACCATCGAAGATTCACTCCTTGCTCTGCTGTTAGACATTAGAGGTGAATTGCAACAGCCCAGCTGTCTGAGGCACAGTCCTTTAAAATTAGTGAAAATCACCCAAAACGTTGAAAAGAGCAAGGCTGACAAGTGAAGTCAGACCCAAAACAAAAGCAAAAGACTGTGTACAAGGAAGCCAAAGCTAATGGGAAGATAGAGGATTGCAGGCTTTTAACAACTTGCAGAAGAAATCTAGGAAAGTCATTCAGAAGGAACTGATGAATGATGCGAGTAAGCATGGGACTAATATCAAAGTGGATACTAAAAGCTTTTTTAAGTATACAAAAGGTAAAAGAGAGTCAAGGGTAGATATAGGACCAATACAGAATGATGCTGGAGATATTGTAATGAGAAATGCCGAGATGGCAGTGGAACAGAATAAGTAGTTTGCATCAGTCTTCACAGTGGATGTCTACAGTATATCAGACATTCAAGAGTATCAGGGAAGTGACAATTACGACTGAGGAGGTGCTTAGGAAGATAATGGTCTGAGTGTAGATAAATCTCCTGGACCTGATGGAATGCACCCTCGGGTTCTGAAGGAAGTAACTGGAGAGACTGCGAGGCCTTAACGATGATCTTTCAAGAAATGACAGATTCTGGCATTGTACCGGACGACTGGTAAATTGCAAATCTTATCCGCAATTTAAGAAGGGAGGGAGGCAGAAGAAAGGAAGCTATAGTCCTGTTCGCCTGGCATCAGTGGTTGGGAAGTTGTTGGAAGTGATTTTTAGGGATGGGATTATGGAGTATCTGCGACACATGACAAGAGATGCCAAAGCCAGCATGGATTCCTGAGAGGAAAACCCTGCCTGAGAAACCTACTGCAAATTTTAAAGGAAATTACAAGCCAGGTAGACAAAGGACATGAAATAGATATAGTGTACTTGGATTTTCAGAAATCCTTTGACAAGGTGCCGCACATGGGGCTGCTTAGCAGGATAAGAGGTCATGGAATTACAGGGAAGTTACTCGCGTGGTTGAACATTGCTAGGTCAGCAGAAAACAGAGAGTGGGAATAAATGTATCGTGTTCTGTCTGGCTGCCAGTTACCAGTGGAGTTCCACAGGGGTCAGTTTTGGGATCGCTGCTTTTTACGATGTATGTCTATGATTTGGACTACAGCATTAATGGATTTGTGGCTAAAATTGCCGATGATACAAAGATAGGCGGAGGAGCGGGTAGTGTGGAGGAAACAGAAAGTCTGCAGAGAGACTCAGATAGTTTAGGGGAACGGGCAAAGAAATGGCAAGTGAAATATAAAGTTGGAAAATGGATGGTCATGCACTTTGGTGGAAGAAATAAACGGGCAGAGTATTATTATTTTTTTAAAATTTTTTTTATTAGTTTTTCAAAACATTTTACAAAATTAAAAACCCCAAATCCCAATGGGGAGCATTAATACAGTGCAAGATTAAGCATACAATAACAATATGCTACAAAGGAAGAGAATTTAACAAAAAAACACCTAAATTACAGACAAGTGAGCTTAGTGTCCTCCCCAAGCCCCACAACACAGGAAAAAAAAACAACAACAACTCCAGACCAACCACCACAGAGTATAAAGAGTATAAGTCCGGACAGTCAAACTCCCAGACTGTAAATACACTTAGTAACAGAGGATAATAATGCCTACTACCAGAAAAAAAGGGAGCTGAAAGCAAGGGACCGAAAAGAAGAAAAAAAAAGGAAAAAAAAAACCCTAGTCAAGAGGAAGGTTATGAAAGTACTCGTTAAAACGTCCCCAGACCTTATGGAACTTTAGATCCGAATTAAGAACTGAATAATGAATTTTTTCGAGGTCCAAGCAGGCCATAATGTCGTTAAACCATTGCGCATGAGTGGGCGCGGCAACATCTCTCCATCTAAGGAGGATCAAGCGTCTCGCCAGGAGAGAGGCAAAGGATAGTATTCGGCATTTGGTCGGACCCAGACATAAATCTGTCCCGCCCCAAAAACCGAACAGAGCAATTAAGGGGTTAGGTTCTAGGTGCTGATTCAGAATACCCGATAATGTAGTGAAAACATCTTTCCAGAATTTCTCCAAGCTAGGACAGAACCAGTACATGTGGATGAGAGAGGCCACGCCCCTCTTGCATTTATCACAGAGCGGACTAATGCCAGGGTAGAATCGAGATAGTTTAGATTTAGACATATGGGCTCTATGAACAATCTTAAACTGTAAGAGACAATGGCGAGCACAAAGAGAGGTTGAGTTAACCGATTTGAGAACTGAGTCCCAGCTCTCCTCGGATAAGGAGATATTTAAATCCTGCTCCCAGGCCATTTTAATTTTATCCACAGGGGCCCGTCGTAAGGCTGCTAGTTTATCTCGGATAATTGAAATTAAACCTTTACCTAGTGAATTAATGGAAAGAAATAGGTCCATAGCATTTTTCACAGGCATTTCAGGAAAGTTAGGAATTAAAGGAGCAGTAAAGTGTCGGATTTGGAGATATCTGAAAAAGTGAGCGTTAGGCACGTTGAACTTAATGGAGAGCTGCTGAAAAGAAGCGAAGCGATTATCAATGAAGAGCTCTTCAAAATGTCTAATGCCCTTCCTGTACCAAACATGGAATGCTGAATCGTACGTAGTAGGTAAAAAAAAAGGTGATAATGTGCGACAGGGCTAGAAAAGGAAAACCCCTGGAAACCATAGCATTTCCTGAACTGAGCCCATATACGCAAAGTGTGTCTAACCAGAGGATTAGCTATTGATCTGGGCAGACTGCTAGGGAGTGCAGAGCCAAGAAGTTCAGATATAGATAATTCTTTAGTCGAGCTCAACTCCATTGCCACCCAGTTAGGGCACTCGGGTTGACCGTGGAAGAAAGACCAGAAGGCAGCACAACGTATATTAGCTGCCCAGTAATATAAGCGAAAGTTAGGTAAAGCCATGCCACCCTCTTTTTTAGATTTTTGGAGGTGGATTTTATTAATTCTAGAGCGCTTATTCTGCCACAGATATGACAAAATAATAGAGTCTAAGGAATCAAAAAAAGATTTAGGGATAAAAATTGGGATAGATTGAAATAAGTATAATAATTTGGGGAGAACATACATTTTAACAACATTAATACGACCTACCAAGGACATAGATACAGGTGACCATTGTACCAGACTCTGTTTTATAGCATATGAAAGATTAACAAAGTTTTCACGAAAGAGATCTTTAAAATTCCTTGTGACTGTAATTCCAAGATAAGTAAATTGATTATGGACTACTTTAAAAGGGAGATCACGAAATATTAGTTCTTGTGCTTCTTTATTAATTGGGAAAAGTTCACTCTTATGTAATTTGAGTTTATAGCCAGAGATCTGGCTAAACTGGTCAAGAAGTGAAAACATTAGAGGTAAGGATGTAGACGGATTTGAGAGAAAGAGTAGTAAGTCATCAGCATAGAGAGAAACTTTATGCTCAACACCCCCTCTCCAAATCCCGGTCAATTCAGGACAATTTCGAAATGCTATCGCCAGAGGTTCTATAGCCAAATCAAAGAGAAAGGGACTTAAGGGGCATCCCTGACGGGTGCCACCTTTGAGATTAAATACTTGGGATTTCTGAAAATTAGTTAGAACAGAAGCAGTAGGACACAGGTACAGCAATTGGATCCAAGAGATGAAACTTTGGCCGAGGTCAAATTTTTCTAAGACTGCAAAAAGGTAGTTCCACTCTATACGGTCAAATGCTTTCTCCGCATCAAGGAAGATAACACATTCAGGAGTCCCAGTTGGAACTGAGTATAAAATATTAAATAGACGCCGAATGTTAAAAAAGGGTGACGGTTTTTAATAAAGCCTGTTTGGTCATCAGAGATAATGGAGGGAATAACGGCTTCTAATCTATGAGCCACCACCCAGTATAAGAGAGTATGAATTTAAGTCTGGTAGTGAGGGGGAAAAAAAAACGTTCAAAAAAGTTAACATCATCAAAGTTGGGGGCATACAGGTTTGCTAGTGCAACTTTAGTGTTATATAGTTTACCAGAAACAATAATAAAACGGCCATTTGTATCAGATATTTTATTATTGAATTCAAAAGGAATATTTGAGTTAATAAGAATGGAAACTCCCCTAGCTTTAGCGGCAAAGGATGAATGAAAATGCTGTCCAGCCCACTTTGACAGAAGCCGGGAGTTATCAAAACAACGAATATGAGTTTCTTGGAGGAAAGCAATGTCAGCTTTGAGTTGTTTAATATGTGAGAATACCTTCCTCCTTTTAACAGGGTGGTTCAGTCCCTTTACATTCCAGCTCACGAATTTAAGTGCACTAGCCATTATCAATTACTAATGCATAAAAGGCAGCAGGCATATAAAAAATATTTTTAAAAAATCAAGCAGTACAATAGCAGTCTGGGAGCAGAGATGTAAACATAGATTCGTATGGTCAAAATATAAACATGTCCTAAGCAATAAAGAGATGTTGGAACTGGAAAACTCACGCCAAACGCACAACCCCAAACTAGACGGCTACCAAAACAACTAGCTAGCTCTACCAAAAAAATTAGCCCAAATACAACTTCCAGATCTGTGTCATTAACAACAGTTCCGTATAAATACTATAGCAAATAATAACTAGTTTATGCACTAGAACACATAACTACAGATTAGAACATCTTCTGCAGAAATATACAACTTAATACAGAGAAAATCGGAAGAAAACCAAAACTAACCTACCCGCGAAAAATTATAGAAGAATAAAGTAAGAGAAAGGGAAAAAAAAAGTAAGAAGGAAAAAGAACAAAGAAGAGGAAGGGGAAAATTATAAATTCAAGACGAGTATTTATCAACCATTTACAGAGAAGGGAGAGAAAAATTCAGAGATTAGAAAAAAGGGGTGAAGAAAAGAAAAAGATAAAATAAATAAATATTTAAAGCAAAGGGAAAACAAATCAGCAGTTGAACTGTGAACCGACAAACAGGGAGGCCTTCACTAAAGACTTCGAACCTCCAAATCAAGTTAGAATTAGTTGTAGAACTCTATAGGTAAAGTTATACAAGAATAAAAATAGGTTACACACACACACCAAATCCCGGGAGAGATTGTCAACAGCCCTTAAAGTTTCAATGAATAATGCCTGAGTGATTCAAGTGAATTCCAAGTCCAGAGAAAGTAATTGTACTACGAGGAGTACTTATCCACCATTTTAGGAGGTCCGATCAGATTCCGAAGATGACTGGATAGCCGGAAGACTTGCCAGAAACGCTTCAGCTTCCTTTGCTGATTTGAACCACTTGAATTCCCCGGTATTAAGCTTGATTCGTAGATCAGCAGGGTTACGAAGGGAAGATTTGAAACCACGATCAAAAAGCACTTTCATTACGCCTTTAAACTCAGCGCACATCTTTAAGGTCTGGGGTGCAAAATCTTCCACAAAGCGAATGGTTGTATCCTGGAAAGAAAAAGAGCCTCTGCGACGTGCCTCCACAATCAGACTGTGTTTTACCTGGTATTGATGGAAACACAAGATTACTGGTCGCGGACGGGAACCCATAATTCCGAGGGGAACGTAGACTCTGTGTGCCCGTCCGAGCTCGGGTGGCTTCGGAAGGAAATCTTTCCCGAATAACTCACAGAGAAACTCGGCGAACAACTTCACGGTTGGTCCCTTTTCAGTCGCCTCTGGTAATCCCAGAATTCTGAGGTTGCAGCGTCTGCTGCGATTTTCGAGATCTACCATTTTGGAAAGAAGTTTATTAGATTTTTCCTCTAAGTTGGAACAGAGAGTCTCCAAGTATCGAACACGACTTTCTAAATCTTCAGAAGTCGAATCGATGCGAGATACGTGTTCAGCATGTTTGTCCACTTTATCGTTGATCCGATCCAGTTTGTCTTCTAACTGTTTGAATGCGGTTTTAAATTCCTTTAAGATTTCGTCTCGGAGCTTTCCCAGCGCACCAGCGTCTCGTCCGACGGGGTCATAGCTTCATTTCTCCCGGATTCAGAACTCTTGCTGGACGTTGTAAGTTAGATATATTCACAGGCAAGTAAGAGATACCGAAATAATTCCTAACTAAGGTTTAAAAAATTGAGACATTTAGTGCAAAGGTAGCGACAGTAACGGAACAAAAGTTCGGAGCATCTAAACAATCGCCATCTTACCGGAAGTCCCCTCTCTTCAGACATTTTAACATTCGAAATGTTTCTATGAGATTCCAGCTCATTCTCACTAACTGCAGGGAATACAGCCCAAAATCTGTCAGACGTTACTCATGTAGTAATCCTCTCATTCCTGGAATCATTCCTGTGAATGTTCTCTGAAACCTCTTCAATGTCATCATATCCTTTCTAAAATAAGGAGCCCAAAACACTATGCTCCAACTGTGGTTTAGTGCCTTATACAGCCTCAACATCACATCCTAGCTCTTATATTAAATGCCTTTAAAAATTAAACCAGTATTGCATTCGCCTTCTTCACAACCGACTCAACCTGCAGGTTAACCTATAGGGTATCTTGCACAAGGACTTCCAAGTCATTTTGCATCTCTGCTTTTCCAATTATATTTGGTG
The DNA here is from genome assembly GCF_048418815.1 of Hemitrygon akajei. NCBI lineage: Eukaryota > Metazoa > Chordata > Chondrichthyes > Myliobatiformes > Dasyatidae > Hemitrygon > Hemitrygon akajei. The sequence goes on along the minus strand of NW_027331959.1, from coordinate 3,379,949 downwards.
AAGATATACCGGCTCGCAACACCGAGGAATCTATAAAGTCTTTGGTATTGTTTGATACATCTGTCCTTGCACGTAGTGAAACCTGGAGACTTCGTAAAGCGAATGGTTATAGCATGTAAATGAGAAAGTGCGGTTGTGAGATTATAACGGAGGTATCACACAAAAGGAATATACCTTCATTCCATTAATGAATTGGGAAACACGATAGTTCCGGATTGTAGGTGTGTTTGGCAAAGGCATCGGTAATGTCCAAAACTATTAATTGAATGGTGTTAATACGGGTTATTAAGCCAGATCCTATTCAGCATAACGTTCATTTAATCTCAATCCTACCCTTAGAGATTGGAGGTCAGATTCTGGAAGGTTTTCTGACGTGGTGACTTCATGTTTAAAATATGTTGAATTTTAACGTGAGGACGATATATAGTTTCCATCGTTATCAGTCTCGAAAGGATTTCTTAAACGTTTTATGATTATAATTATGGATTATTTGTTATCTTTTCAACACTTAAAAATATGCCACGTTCTACTATCGTTTAAAGTGTAAATGCGCTGAGAATGTGAAATATTACACGAACACTGCATATCTGTGAGATAACTTGAAAGATCAAGAGAGGTAATGATATAAATAACTGAAAATGTTTTTTTTCGTTGAGTCTAATCAACTTACAGGAGCTGATGTGAATTTCAGAGTGAGGGTTTCTTTCCGAAACTACATGAAGTGTTATTGTATGTGGGGTCGCAACTACACTCATCAATCTTTCTTCTGCTCTTTAGAACATCTGGATAAGGAATTTCACACTGGCAATTAACTGTTTCTTCAGTATACGCCAGTTACCGAAAGCGGTTTTCAAGGTAGAAAAGTGCAAGCTTCGATGTTTGTTCTGCCTCACACCCACATTTAGATTGTGCTATTTTATTTGTCTGCTTTGGTATTGATTTCAGAGAGAGATGCAGATTTCACACCGGCCACGTTGAATCATGGTTAAAGCGATCACAATAAGAGTGTATCTAGTCCAGGTACGATTAACCAACTGTTCAAAGTTATTTTGACATTAGGATAAATTCATGTGTACTCGAATTGGGAATTCGATATTCGCATTTTCTGAAGTTGCTCCATTTGGAGAGAACCAGAAGGCGCTGCTGGAGACTTTGAAATGTTGACGTTAATATTTGCATTGGAAAATATTGTTTTGTTGTTATTGTAGCATCTGCCCTGCAATATGTAGACGGGTGTTCAGATTACATAGCGTGCAGTTCCATTCTGTAATTCAGCAGTTTACGGACATCGTCTGCCAAATTCAATAAATTATCCAAGTGCGGCAGGATGGTCAAATTAAACCCTACCTCTAGAACGCTGTTATAGCAGAGTGGGGACATAGCCGTAAACTGTACGAAAGTTTATACCTTCTCTGCGGAACTTCACTGGCCGCTGTTCTCCAGGAAAAATTCCCTCCATCTAGAAATTAAACTGCCCGTAAATAAGCCAATTCTGAGTCTATTCCCTAGATGGAATATCGTCTGACTCTCTGAATGTGCCTACCACACATAGCCCGTTCAAACACTTTGCAAAATTAATACATCCCACATCGGCTGTTCTGTCCTCATCTGTATATTGTTTTTTTTCCCCACCTTTTCAAGCATTTCAAACAGGCTCATAAGGGACGACCTGTCCACACAAAACGTTGCGGCCTATCCACAAACAGATGACGTTTCTACAGATGCTCATAAATTCTCTCTCTTCATGAATCCTCTCCAGTAGCTTTACCATTACTGACCGAAGACTCGCTGGCCTGTAAATCTCAGGACTATCTCTACTGAATTTCCTGAACAAAGAAAAAATCATTTGCTGTCCTTCATTCCTCCGGTACTACTTCTGTGGCCAGTGAAGACGGAAGTATTACGTCCAAGAGCGCAGCAAAATCTTCGCTCACTTTCTCCAAAGTATATCCCTTCTAGCAAATGGGAATGACTTATTTTCATGCTTTATAAGTTTACAACGCATAATTATTATCGCCGGCATGTTCCTGCATATCTTCCTTTTTACGTTGTATCTACATTATTTAAGGACCCGCTCACTGGTGAATCAAAAGATCATTAAGGACCTTCACTGCATCCTTGCACGTCATACCCATGCTTATTATTTTATCTCTGATCTGTCCCACCCTCTTTCTCGCCACCCACCTGTTCTTCACGTACCTGAATGCGACTCTCCAAGGACTTCTCATGCCCCCTGCTAAGCTGATTTTTAATCCCGTCTTGGCTAATCTGTGATTTTCCATGATTGATCTTTTCTTACTGAACCTTAATTATCTTTCTTTCTTCTTCATGACGAAGTGTCCCATATCTCTTGTCAAGTAGGGTTACTTTGCACGACCTACCGGTACACGCCTCAATGAGACAAGCCTACAGTGAACACCAATGCAAGTAATACAGTAAGAATTAACTGATGCGCATATTGAGGAGCACACCGCTTCTCAAATTCGGGTCCCAACACCAGAAATTAAATACATTCCATAGTGTCTGCCTCTATTGCGGTGTAATGTTATAGTAAAACTCGCATAGTTGACCTGCGAAGAGATCTGACACCTGATGCTTTTCATTTTCAGGTAGGTCAACCTGAATGGTCTGTTCTCTAGTCCGCCTGTTCGCTCATTGTGCCAGAACTCCTTTCTGGACGCAACTCATAAATTCCGTCATACGTCGTGGGCAATACCGTCTTCATATGGCACCTGTCCAAAATCTATCTGCAGAACAATTCCTTGCGGTCTAAGTATTTTTTTTTTTGATGATAGGATGTGGGGTCTGAGGTCTGCCCAGAACACTCTCAAACTACTGATTGCTCCCTTTCTGCTCTGAGTTCTACTCACAGTCCATCGATAGACAAACTCTCCACGGTTTCTCCGCTTTCGGCTGCTGTGTTATTATCGTGCTCTCTCTCATTTTCAGTGGCACTCCCTTTATCCTCTTTTAATCGACTCTGTCCATTTTGAAACATCTGAACCGGGGAATGTCCAGAAGCCATTCCTCCCCATGTGATTGCCAAGACTCTGTGATAGTGCGGAGTAAATCTTCAATGTAACAATCATTGTCCAGTGGTCAACCTTAACTGTATGACGTGTGCAATCCCCCGTGGATTTTGCGATTGAAGAATGGCCAGGCACAGGATTTTTTGAATTTATGACATATTTGCCAAACCAATTTTAATCGGAAACTGTGCTGAATTGCAATCGGACATGGGAGTTATCTGCACAGATGGCCATTTAATGTAAATACATACCTCATTCCATTCTTTAGCTCGTTTCTGAATTTCTTCAGTGCCAGTGTATAGATTCAAGTATTGGTGCACACACTGAGCAATTGCAACATGAACCCAAATTGCTGTAGTATATATACAGGAGAACTTAAATATTTGTCCTGATAAAAATAGTTTTGCGGTTGCTATTTCAGGGAACGAACTACAAAAGGTATCCACAATAATATGAAATTAGCTGATATAGCAAACAAAAAAATCATCGATTTTCTGCGTTTTTCCACCTCGATATCGTTCTGATTATTACTGCTGATCCGAAGCCCTCTGCGGACTCTATTTGCGGCAATGATATGTCTTACTGTTAACCCATTGAACACTAGAATTAAACCGATCGGTAGCAACGGTCTAAAAATGCTATCCAGTGTTTCGTATATTTTCCAAACGGGTGAAGTAGCGTATTCGTGAGGGAATGCGCAACGCCACGGTATGTTGTCAATAATCATGTAAGGCTCTATGGCAAAGTACAAGGGAACACATTTCCCGCAGATCACTAAAACCATCGTCAAAATCACCACCGTTGCTGTTCTCTGAGTGCAATATCTTTCCTGCAGCTTTTGACAACATATTGCGATGAAACGATCGAAGGTAAAACTGACCGTAAACCAAACAGAGCAGTCTATTGTTGCAACAACAAAGATAAATGTCAGAGCACATACAGGAGTGATGAGCAGGGATCTGGAATACATGTAGATATTGTTGGTTTGTTCCACTAAAGCGACAAATATAACCACCATCAGATCCGCTGTTGCCATTCCAACCAGGTAACGGGTGATGCATTTGGAGAGTCCGCATTTTCCCCGAGATAGGATCACAATCGCGGCTAAATTAACTGCAAGAAATTTGGAGACGGGGTGGAAAAAAAAACAGAAACATCGTTAGCTACAACTGTTCGAATTCCCAATATTTTTTCCGATGTTATGCAGGGTATACATTTTGTGGGAAGTGGGGAGCAGGAATCCAGTCTGTGTGAGCTCCGTCGGTGCACTACAGGGAGTTGACTATAATGGACTGGAGAGACAGGGGGCTGGCGACCTTCCGACAGTTCAGAGCGGCGTCTGATTTCCACAACACACGTGACAGATCAACTGCTCCATAAACAACAGTATTCCCATTATTTGAGGTGAAACATCTGCAGGGATTGCATGTAGTGGGAACAAAGTGGAATCAATGAGATAGAAAGCACACGTTCTATTTACCTGACGCATTGAAGAACAGACCTGCGTCTCGAAAATAGACAGGCCGGTCATTAGAAAAAAGCTATCATGTTGTGTTTTGTAAAGTCGAAGTATCCGTATTGACAAAGACTTTGACCTAGAAACCAAAGACCAGTATCGATTCATAAGTCCGATCATGGTGAAATTATGATACTGTGCCAATATCGGCACCAACGTAATTGACAGGAAAAAATATCACATGGAATAAAATATAGAAGATGAAAACAAATCTATCAGATGCTTGAACCCTCCACTGTAGGGAGAAAAAAAAAATCAGACGAGGGTAGAAATTGTGTTGGCGGAATGTTCGAGCTGTGCAGAGGAACAAGAGCAAGACGTTGGCTACACATAGAGTGACCAGAATCAATATCTTACCAGGGACACCAATCGCTACAATTACAGGATGGAAAATGGCAGAGATGTAGTAAATCGCTGGATATCCCATATTCCGGCAGAAGCAGCGTTCAGATGTACGCTAACTGCTCTTATGGATCGTTGATCGGTTTTACGCATTTATATGCAATTGAGAGTAATTCCACTGAGGCAATTAGTGTGGTTACCACGTCAGTCACATCAGGAACAACCAGCCACACAGACACTGACATTAATTTTTTTTTTCTCACACTTTCACTGTGCCATGAATTTGTCTTCTCATGACTGCTTCAAGTTAAAGCTGAATAGAATATCAACATTGCCAATTTGATTTCCAAGACACGTGGCTTCAGATTCTGAAGTGGAACATTTTCAAATCAGTTTTGTTTCTAACATAGGCTACCATCTTGAACAATTAACATCGACAATCAACTTCAAACAGATTTATTTTCTCTCATTCAGCCGAGCACATCCACCTGTGACACTGGGGACAGGACTTTAGCTCGGCAGGTGAAATGGTGTACACCTTATTGAACGGGGAGATAGCATCATTTATTTCATTCAGTTGTTCTAGTCATTTCGAAAGGCACAAATAACAATTGATGACGTATGTCAAAATAAAACACGCTACATGTACGTCCTTCTAAGCATATAAAAGAGATCGACAACAATATTCCAGGGACCTTTGATCATAAAAAGTTACGCGCCCACACGACTTTAACTGCGGTTTGTGGACAGATTGATGAATGTTCGTTTCTGGATTAGCAGAGAGTGGATGTTTGATTGACTGTGACATGGGCACTGCAGGATTCATGCTGGGTCCTTTGTTAGTTATCATGTATTTTAATGATTTAGATGACGATGTGGAAAACACAATCAGTAGAATTACGTATGAACCCGAGATTGGGAACGATTTTACAGGCAGGAACTCTATCCAAACTTATAGCTTGATGTTGACTGGCTGAAAAATGGGTTGACAAATGGCAGATGGAATTTAATACAGGCAAGTATGGGGTGGTCTGTGAGGAAAGATACAACAGGATAAGAAGCAGATATTGAATAGGTGTAATTTAGTGTGCAGTATTTAAAAAGATACGTGGGGCTACAGAGAGATAATTCCAGGAGAGCGGCGTCACAGGCAGATCGTCTCGTATTGAGCTCTAATCACTGTGGCCTTCACAATCAGATCACTGAGTACAGGAGTTGAGACGTTATTTTGTAGCTGTAAAACATGTTGGCGAGTTTGTAGATAGAATATTCAGGTTTGTTCCGATCCGCTACCTACACCTTTGAAATGTCAATAAGCTTCAGAGTGTGCAGCGATAAATTGAAATGAAGAGTTCGGGGACTGAGGAGAAGATTTAGAGGAATGGTTTGAATAGGTTAAGAATTTATTCCATTGAACTCAGGAAAATTAATGGAGATCTTACAGAAGTATATAAAATTGTCAGCGTCACATACAGAAAGGGTGAATGCCCGGAAGTTTTCCACATCCTCCGAGTGAATCTGCTACTGGAATTCATAGGTTTGGGGTAAAAAGTGAAAAGCGCAAGAGCGATAAGTCGTAAATCCTATTCACTGAGAGGGTCGAGCGTGTGTGGAAGGATCTGTGAGCAAATGTTGTGGTTGCAGATTCAATTGCATCATTGCAGTGAAGGTTGCGTAGGTACGAGGATGAGAGACGGATAAATGGGGCGAGTCGCAAGATCACAGCGGGAGGATCTGTATGGGCGGAAGAAACTATTTCTCTGTCATAATAATCTATCGGTTCATGGCTGTCTCTTTCTAATTTCCCCATTCAGTGTCGTTAGTGTCGTCTCATTTTCGTCACCAATCTAAGAATGCGCAGAACATATTCTGTGACTATTGGTACTCGTATCGATGAGAGATCGTCGACTTACTGGAGAGAGAGAGAGAGAGAGAGAGGAGAGAGAGAGAGAGAGAGAGAGAGAGAGAGAGAGAGAGAGAGAGAGAGAGAGAGGAGAGAGAGGAGAGAGAGAGGAGAGAGAGAGAGAGAGAGAGAGAGAGAGAGAGAGAGAGAGAGAAGGGGAGAAGGTCTGACAGACAGACAGATTGATAGTGGCAGTGACTGCACCGGCGGATCCACACAGTCGTCTGACTTTTAGCTCTCCTTCATTGACTCAGTTTCCTTCTCCAACCCACAGGGAAAGACTTCATTCGAATCCGATGTTACCTCCTGTCCGGGGACAAGGTACATATGATGTGTTACAGAGCAGCGACAGACCGACAGCTCATCAGTTCCACAGTCTCAGACAGCAGAGATATTCAGTCCCACAATAAGCCCAGAATTCAGATACACGTTTCCAATACAACTGTTAAAGTGAACCACATACAGTCAATCTTTCCATTGTATTCTATACATAGTGTCCTACAGGCAGGGACACACAGACTCAGACCCCACATCCCCACCCACGGGGCTGGATGGACAGCAACACCAGCGTTGGCAGAGTCAGCATGGGTTCAGAAAAGGATAAACAGATGGAAAATGGGGAACTGGAGAATGGTGTGGGTGGAATGTAAGAATTTTTCTGATAAACGTCTGTGGACTCAAAAGAGAGAGGCGTAATAAATGGCCGTTTTCGATGTTGGAAATCGTGACCAGTGGGGTTAAAGAGGGATTGCACCGTATCCCTATCAGTTTTCCCCACAGGGCAATGCACTCTACACTGGTCAGACATTCATCGCGCTCCAGGTATCCACGTGTCCGTGGGCTTCTCCTTATCTGCAATGGTTGGTCTCTCGTTGCTGAAGTGTTATCGTCCCGTCGTATTTGGAGCTCCAAACACTTAAACTGTTTCTCATCATCTGGACTGTTGGATCTCCATCCCACTCGCTCCCCGTCACCTGAACTATCTGGGTCATTATCACTAGTCATTGTACAGGAATGCAGCCAACAAAATAACATGGCTCTGCCTGCCCCTGCCTTGCTTACCTGTGTTTGTTTTAACTCTGACTGGTCCAGACCAGTTCAAAGACGACACCAGACAGAGCCTAAAGAGTTCACAGGTTGCTTCTTTTGTAGGTCTGGCAGTTTACATAATTAGTAGCTGCTCATCCGAGAGCGTTCTATGTCCATTATCCCAGAGCAAGAGTCAGTACAGAGACCACCAAATCGGTGGAAAACAAAGACAACCTGTTGGCTTCCCCTCTCCTTAATTAGACTGTAGTTTCTACTGGCCAACATCTGCCTCCTCTTCATCCATTTATATCGGAATCATTACACCCACTCATTCAGTTGGCTGCCCAAAGGACTCCTCTGGAACCCCAATGAACAATTACATTCTGTATAAAATACTAACGTTCACTAACTAAATTGGCCGAATGCATACTGATCGCATTCTCTGCTATTTCTTGAAAGAATTGTCCTCGATTCCTTTTCCTTCCATTAGTTCTGCCTTCCTCTTCTCGGTTGATATACACTGAGCAATCAATTATGAGGGTGCAGTAACTGGTATTACAGCAACATGTGTTACTATTCTTATCCACAGATATATTTATACGTTTGTCCCCCGATTCCAAAACTTACTCCAAAAGTCTGGATAACTAAATAGTTCATTTGCCTTATCAGCGTGTCTGCTAATTTGTTCAGTTTGCTCCGACCATCGATGGATTATCTCCCTTGCCTCCTACACAACACATGACCAGGCTGCAGTCAAGTGAGGGATTAGTGGTAACTGAGTAACAACATATTACCACAGATACTCATCTGTATCAGTGCATTGGATCTGGAAATTATCCTTCATTACTGTGCATAATATAAATTTCAGTCTTCTACTTCTGTTTTGTCAGATTGTATCACGTGTGTCCGTTGAGAAGACACGTTTTTGTTGTTGTTCAGTCAGTGTTTTCCAAGCAGTGATATCACTGTTGACACATTGGTCCGCCGCACTGGCTCTGGAGCAAACTTACTCTGTCTCAGTCATGGTTAACGTCATTGCAACGAAATACAATATCCTCTTCATGTTGAATGAAACCTGTAACAAAAGGGGGTTATCTGCTCTTAATTCCAGTGAAAATATTAAGTTATTTTAAGTCCATATTTTCTATATTTTTTTCTAGACCGTCCATTCCGGAATCTCAGTTGCCTTTGGTCTCAAGGCGTCCATTGTCCTCACCCAACTTTGTTTCAGAAAAAATGGAGGACACGAATAGTTACCTTTCTTTTTGTTTTTTTAACAAAACTGCCCTTTTTTCTAGGATGAGGGAACTGACAATCACCCCATTGATAGAACCTGTCCCAATCTTGTTGGAACAGTTGGTCCATTCTCAAGTCACCCAAGTCAGGGCCGATGGTAATAACATTCCTGTTTCTCCTCCACCAATTTCAGATGGTTAATACAGTACCACCCACATTTTATCTGTGGCAGTCAGTAGTTTGTACACTGATGGACTTGGTTTGCCTATAATTTCAAACAGCCCTGCAAAAGCTTCGATTTAATAATGAAGGTTTGTGTATTCTCTTCACCACACTTTGTCCTGAACAATTCAGAATCCAGACTGACCTCTGAGTCAAAGTAGGTCTTACTCTGTTGTTTCGTCTTACCCTTTAGGTAGGCTGCTACATAACTGGCCTCTTTCATGGACTGTACCATTGCTGTACCCACATTTCTGACACAATCCCATTGATTTCGTGTTCTGACAAATTTCATCCAAACAACACCTCTAAACATTTCACGTCCCTTCCAGTGATGAACTTATAAGGGGAGTAAGCTGTTGAAAATGTTACTGTATTCCATTTTATCATCAAAACATAATGCTGTCCCATGTTGGTGCACCATTTCCATTTCACACTTCCTCTTGATTGCGGTCTACGGAGTTTATGAAATCTCCGTTTGGTCCCTAAAAGTGCCATGACATCTTCGATTATCTGGGCCGTGAAATGTGTGACTTAATCCATTTCGGTACGCTGGGGTAGTCGCCAGCAAGTTAAAATCCTTTCCGAAAAGATTTTTGCAATTGTCATTGCTGTGTCTGTCATAGCTGAGAATGCTTGTGTGCCTTAAACCGTTTCGATACTCCGAGCTAGACCCAGCAAGTGAATATTTATTAACCCTCGTCATAAAGCTATCTATTGTCACCACGGTATAACTGTATCCTGCTGCGGGGGTGGGGGGGGGGGGCGGAAAGAAGAATAATTTAATCTATTTGTCAATTGTTCCAAGGCCCTTCTGCCGGTCTGGTGTGTCGAATGGCTCTTTTCCTTACATTTTTGTGAGGATTACATTGTGTACAAATGAAGCATGCTTTCATAAAATATCAATATCATCCTTCTTCCTTGATCTTTTCTGGGATGCGTTTGTATCCCTGGTGTCCCCATGCATTATGGTACCAACGGGACATCTGGTTTCTTCGCTCCTCTGGAACCAGAAGCTTCTATTCATGAAGAACAACTGCATCTTTGTCAGATAGCCTCTACTGTTCTTTGTGTATTTTAGACCCTGTCCCGTGTGTGTGTGTGTGTGTGTGTGTGTGTGTGTGTGTGTGTGTGTGTGTGTGTGTGTGTGTGTGTGTGTGTGTGTGTGTGTGTGTGTGTGTGTGTGTGTGTGTGTGTGTGTGTTATATAGATAGATAGATAGCTCCTTGGTTCAATCCAGTATCGTAATCTGTTGTTCCTTTGCCTCCCAATCTCCCCAATATGTGGCTGCCATTCCTGCCAAAATAAAGCACCTTTCTTCACCAATTCTTCAATCTTTTTATTTCCCTTCATGAATCCATATGTTTCCCTTTGCCTCCTTAACGATATATTGTAATAGAGGACCAGATGCGAGGAGCTGCCGCCCAGTTGAAGCAAGCCCCCTGGCTGCCCACAGGGGCAAATGACCTGTAAGGCTATTGCAAACTACATACGATCAGATTGTATGTTTAACTCTGGTGAAAAGCTTTCTGTCTCTCTAACCAGTTAAGCTGCAGCTGCCAATTCTGCTGCCTGTGCACTCATGGGTGTCGGTAACTTTAAAGCTATAGTATACATTTTCTGGCCATGATCATCCTCTATAAATGTGCCTCACCCAGTTCTCATCGCACCATCCTGTACTGATGAGGAACCATATTAAAAAAAATGTGCTTTTGTGCTTTTGTTCTCCCTCATTACTTTACCTGATTCTTCACCCTTTCTTTTTTTTTAAATAAACAGATCCTTGAGACTATTTGCTGTCATAGCTTGAGACTCATTTTCACTTCCTTGGTACAGCAGGTTATCGGCTAACATTCATGTTGTGTTTATACCCTTTACACTAATACTTTTTTCCTTGCAACTGTAATGTCCATCTAATGACTCTTCTTTAGCTTACTCTATCATATTGAATCCTTCCAGCTACCGGTAATTGTATGGGTGTGTGTTCTTTCAGTACTGTAGGTGGATTGAATATCACTATATATGCAAAATATTGTACCGTTCAGAGGACGCTAACAAATGGTTTTCATAAACAATATCCCTCTGTTCAACTGCTGAGAGCATGAGTGACGCATCTACTGCTGGTCTTAACTTCTCATGCGTCTCCTGTAACAACACTCCTCAGAGGGTGGTACCTGTTGTCGCCACTTCCAATGGGAATGGTTCATTCCATTAAAGAATCTGCCGTACTGAAAAATCCATCAATGTGATCCATACAGTAGCCTGCCAGCCCCGGAAGGTACCACAGCCCTTTTAGTTCTCGAGGAACAGACAGTGTCATAACTATTCCAAGCTGTCGAGCGTCTATTGTGAACCTCCAGCTACCAGCTGGTTTCTTCACTGGCCAAATGGGTGAGTTATTAGTGGAGGCGACCGGCCACAGAACTCCTTTTTGTAGCAAACTCTTGTGTTACCTAACCGACACCCTCCTCTGCTTTTTTGGGGGAAACACATGTTGCTTCTATGGTTTGGGAATCTGGATCTTGAATGCACAAATTTCCTGCCATCTTTCCGCAGTCATTCTTGTGCCTCGGAAATATGTCTGAGTTCTATGCACTAATTCGCTGCACCTTCTGATCATTGCTCATCTCCTCCGGTTTATCCACATTCTATCATCCATATTCTATCTTCATATTCTCCTACTGCGATCTATATGTTGTGTATGTTTTCATGCTAGTTGCATCTTCCAAGTCATACAATTAACTAGCTCAAAACAAATTAGGGTTTGCCCTTAAAATTACTCCCCACTATATGTTCCTGCTACCTGGGTTACTTTACCAACACTACTGAATGCTTCAACACTATGTCTCCTATTCTGAATTTCAGTTGTACACTTATACAGTATGGCCCACTTGTTTATGTACTGTGAATCCACGTAGGATAATTTTGCATTGTATCTTCCAGTCTGCTCTTTTTTTACATTAGTGGTGTTGACTGTGTTTTCGAGATCTGGCAGTGTCCATGACAAGGTCACGGGGTGGCCTGAAACATTCCACTAACCAGAGATCATCCGGTTTCAACCTACCTTTTGTCACACACCCATGTTGGTGAGGTCTGACACCGTCATTGAGGCTCAGCCTGCAATTCCCTGGATAGTGGTGTGTCCACCATGTTATTTTGTAATCTCGGTCTTGTTGACCCCTTCAAGGGTGAACCGCTTTGCTCAGTTCCTTCACGTCACAATTTTGGACATTCTTTCTTAATGTGCCCCCCTTGACCACAGTTGCAGCATTTAATTACTCCTCCTTCAGTTCACCCTGTTCCTAGCCCTGTTGCATTTCCTCTGTTCTTACTTGCCCTTTAATAGTGTGCCAGGGAGGTTCCCTTCCCTCATTTCCCCAGACAGACGGATATTTAACAGACATCACCTTTCTATTAGAGAGTATTATTGGTCTGTGTATCTCCTTTTTCCACGCTCTACCCATGTTGCTCAGTACCCATGCGTCAGTATTTGTGGGTTCCAGTACCGTTTTATGTCCATCGGTACTGTGAGACGCAACTGTCCTCAACGATCCATTTAAGGGTTCTGTTCTTAAATTTTCCAGCTCTAATGCTGGTCTAAACTCACCTTCGAACACAGTCCATCAACTTGATGCAAGTACAGTGTGACGTTCGCATCTTGTCTCGTAATATTTGACGAGTGCGTCTGCCGGGTCCCCTTTGTCAAGACCCATAACAATTATTAATGCATTCTTCAAATCAACACGTGTCCCCCTTCACATCGTTGTATATCTCGTGAAGCTGAGTGTATATTTGGATGCAAGCACATTATAGTTAATTTCATTTCTTCGGGGTTATCTAGGTCATGTATTGCTCTCTGATGAATAGGTGATTGGAAAAGCTCTCAAGGATCGTCTCCGAGTACACATGTGCCGATGTATATAACAAAATTCTTAAGCTGCTGTACACCGAACGGTGTGGTTTATGTATGCTCTGATTTGATTTGCTCCCCCTGCTGCCCCCACTCTGGCAGTAGATCGATAGTAGCATCCCAAGCACGTTTCCCTTCACAGCTGCGGAGACCGAAAGTTTCCTCATAGTCCAGCCATTTTCCCAACACGTTTTTCTGAAAGTATCCACTCCAATTATACAAATCCAAGTCCTTTGAACTTGCAGAGTTTCTCGAGTTCATCACGCTGAGCGGGATACGGCCAGATACTCAGCCCCCCGTCACTCTGTACGTCACCCACGTGGTCAGATTCGAGTCCCCCAGTGAACAAAGAGATTTATCCTCAAACGTAAATTCTGAATCACACCGTGCAATAACGATCAGTGAGGTACAGATAATCTGTATATACCGACAAATAACTTTGATTGTCTCAACGTAGGTTCATAGACTATCTACCCGTGTGCACCCCAGTAGAATCCCTGACTCACCATGAACTGTCAATGATGAGAAAATGTATTACCCGATCTCACCATGGTGTCATCTCCACCTAACTGTCTTTTCTCCATAACCCTTAATTCCTCTACTATGCAAACACTATCCAAGTCTGTCTTAACTACAGTGGGATGAAAAGGTTTGGGCACCCCTGGTCAAAGTTGCTGTTACTGTGAATAGCGAAGCGAGTAAAAGATGAATTGATTTCCGAAAGGCATAAAGTTAAAGGTGACAAATTTCTTTAATATTTTAAGCAATATTACTGTTCCTGATTCCCATCCTTTTACAGTTTCAAAATAACAAAAAAAAGGGAAAGGGTCCGAAGCAAAAGTTTGGGCACTCAGCATGGTCAGTACTTAGTAACACCCCTCTGGCAAGTATCACAGCTTGAGAACGCTTTTTTTCTGCAGCCAGCTAAGTATCTTTCAATTCTTGTTTGGGGGATTTTCGCCCATTCTTCCTTGCAAAAGGCTTCTAATTCTCTAAGATTCTTGGGTTGTCTTGCATGCACTGCTCCTTTGAGGTCTACCCACAGATTCTCGTTTATGTTTAGGTCAGGGGACTGTGAGGGTCATTGCGGCCAAAAAGTTCTATTCAAAAGGTTCAAGGGAACATCTAAAAAAACCTAATGCATTTTGGAAATAAGTCCTGTGGACTGTTGCAGTTAAAGTAGAACTTTTTCTTGCAATGAGCAAAGGTGTGTTTGGAGAAAGAAGGGTGCAGAATTTCATGAAAAGGAACCCTCTCCAATTGTTAAGTACGGGAGTGGATCGATCATGCTTTGGGATGTCTTGAAGCCAGTAGCACAGGAAACATTTTCTGGTAGTGGGAAGAATGAATTCAATTAAATACCAGCAAATTCTGGAAGGAAACATCACGTCGTCTGTAAAAAAGCCGAAGATGAAAAGAAGATGACTTCTACAACAGGATAATGATCCTCAACACAACTCAAAATACACAATGGATTAGCTCAAGAGGCGCAAGCTGAATGTTTTTCATAGACCCTCACAGTCGCCTGATCTGAACATCATCGAGAATCTGTGGATAGACCTCAGAAGAGCAGTGCATGGAAGACGGCTCAAGAATCTCACAGAACTGGAAGCCTTTTGCAAGAAAGAATGTTTCATCTTTATGCCTTTTGTAAATCAGTTCATCATTTATTCGCTTAGCTATTTACCGTAACAGAAAATTTGACAATGGTACCCAAACCTTTGCATGCCACTGGATATTTACTGAGGTAGACTGCACTGCAACATTGGGCAGAGTGTTCCGCAGATTCACCACCCTCTGGGAGAAGCATTTCCTTCTCATCTCTATCCAAAATCTAAATGTTGAGGCTATCGTATCTATCCGTTTCATAGTTTTATGTTTCTGTCGCCTGTTACTCCAGGCGATAGTCTTCAAAAGAACCCTGAAAAGGAAGGAAAAGAGATTTTAAACATTGATGTAGAGCTGTTTCCGAAGATGCAAGCAAAGCAGATTACATTAGGCTCCATCAATCTCAGCTCCGTCCTCCGATTTTAAGGGAGGTATCACACTAGAGAAATACACTTCCACTCCATCACTAAGGCGTTAAAGACTATAATTCCCGATTGGAGATGCTTGTGACAAAGATCCAAGTATAGTCCAAATCTGTTACTTCAACGGTGGTAATGGCTATCACGATTGACACTATGCAACAAATTGAGCTCTTAGTCTCAGTGCTATCTTTGTTCAGAGATTGAAGAGCACGTTTAAGTCGTTGGAGATTTGGTCACGTGGTGACATCATGATTTTAATACGTTGAATATTAACTTGCGTACATAACTAAGAGCGTCCCTTTGCTTTAGACTCGAAAGGATTTCTTAAATGTTGCATGATTTAATCATACATTATTTGTCCCTGTTCAACATTGAAAAGTTTGTCATGGTCTGCAATTGTTTGAAATGTGAACGCATTGAGAATGTTTAATATTTCGCAAGGACTGGACATTTGTGAGTTCAGTTGAAAGAGAAACACAGTTTATGCGTGCGCGAATGAATGGACGGCAATCGTGTGATTGTTAGGATTGTATTGAAAGGATGTTTGAATGAATCCTTTCTTTTACAATAGGATCTCACTCTTTGCAAATCTCTGCTTTAATTCGTTGAAACAAATTTGCAGGAACATGTGAATATCAGGGACAAATCCATTTTCCGAAATTGCATGACGTCTTAGCGTATGGGGGCAGCAATCACTCACAGCTGGATTCCCTTTGTTCTTTCGCATATTTGATAAGGATTTTCACTCTGGGAATTAACTCTATATAAGCCAGTTACAGGCGACAGTTTTGAAGGAAGAAACATCGAGCTTAGATTTTTGTTCTGCTTTCCCTGCGTATTTAGATTGTGTTCTTTTGTCTGTTTGCTTTGGTATTGATTTCAGAGGGAAACACGGATTCCACGCCGACCGTGTGAAATCAAGGTTAAAACGATCGAGATGTGAGTGTAGCTATTCCGGGTACCCGATTTCCAAAGGTAAATTGACATTCAGATAACTTCGTGTATACTAGAATTGGGAATCTGAAATTCGCATTCTAGATGGCTGGTTCATTTGGGAAGCACCAGAGGATCCAGCAGAAGACTTTGAACGCGAGTTGCAGGGTTTCATTGGAAAAGATTGTTTTGATGTGAACTTAGCATCTTCCCTTTAATAAGTACACGGAATTTCAGTTTAGCTGGCGTGCAGTTTCAGTCCGGATTCAGTATTTTAATTTCATCATCACCCCTAACTCAATAAATAATCCAAGTGTGCAGGATCGCCAAGTTAAAGTCTGATCTCAGAACACTGTAACAGCAGAGTCTAGATATAGTTGTAGAGTGTACTAAAGACAATACCTTCCTTGCGGTACATCTCCATCCACTGCCTCATTGGCCTTCCCTTGGGGAGCCAGTCCTGAATCTATGCTGGCAGGTTTCATTAGATCCCAGGCAATCTGACGTTCTGAATGCGTGCTCCATAGGGAATCCAGCCAAACACCTTAACAATTAATATACCTCAGCTCGGCTGTTCTGACTTCATTTACCAGTTTTTCACTTTTTTATGGAAATTATTCTGGCTCATAAGGGATGACCTGACCGCACAGAACTATGCTGACTATCCCCAACCAGGTTGCGTTTCTCCAGATACTTATAAAGTCTGTCCCTAAGAAACCTTTCGTATAGCTTGCCCACCACTGAGCGAAGGCTCACTGGCCTGTAACTCTCAGGACTACATTATATTTCTTGAAAAAAGGAATAACACTTGTCATTTTCCGTGGCCTGTGATGACACAAGTGTCATGTCCTAAAGCGCAGCAATATCTTCGCTCGCTTTCTCTGATTACCTGAACTACATCCTTTATAGCACCGGGGAAAGAGTTATTTTCATGTTTTCCCTGTGTCCAGCTCGTAATTCTGAACGTCTGCGTGTCCTGCGTGTCACATCTGCCCGGTTTCACTGCATCCACATTCATCAATGTAGCGGTCGCTTGTGAATATCGAAGCAAAGTATGAGTAAGGACCTTCACTGCCTCCTTGCACTCCAGACACATGTTTCCTCTTTTAATCGTGATCTCTCCCACTCTGTATCTCGTCATCCTCCTGTTTTACACCTCCGACGCCTTCTCCTTTCACCTTCTAACTCTTCTAAGTCCATTGTTAAATTCCTCCTGGCTACATTATGCCTTCCCTTAGCTCTGCCTGATCCGTTCTTCCCAAACCTTAAGTATATCTCTTTCTTCTTCTTAAAGGGGTGTTCCTTATCTCTTACCGACCGGGGTTACTTTAGGGGTCATCCGTTCCCCGCCTCAATGAAACAAACCTATACTTGAAGGAACAGAACCTGTTCCAAATTCGGCTACCAAGTTCCTACCTAATAGCATCAATTAAATACATTCCATGCTGTCTGCTCCTATCCCAGTGTAAGGTATTAGTATGTCGAATAGCTGTGTCCTATCGTTCTGAAATGTTGACCCGCAGAGAGATCTGTTACCTGAACCGTTCCATTTTCCAGTACTAGATCTAGGATGGACTGTTCACTAGTCCGCCTGCCCGCTCATTGTGATAGGACTCCTTCCCGGAGTTAACCGAGAAATTCTGTCACATCCGAACCTTTGTAAACAGAGGAAGTGCCTATGAATATTGGTGAAGTTTAATTTGCCTGTGACAACAGACGTGTTTAAATGGCTCCGGTCCAAAATCTATCTCCTGATCTGTCACTGTCTCTGTGTGTGTGTTGTTTTGGTGGTGATAGGAGCTTTGTACAGAATACTCTCAAACGAGTGTTCAGTCCCTTCCTAACTCTAAGTTCGACTCACAGTCCATTAACACAATCTGAACACAGTGTCCTCCCTTCCGCAGCTGTGACACTATCACACTCTCCCTGTGTTTAAAAGGCGTGCCCTTTAAACTCTTATACCAGACAATGAACATTTTGAAACATCTGAACGCCAAGACTTCCGGAAGTCATTCCTCCCCATGAGATTGAATTGGCTTTATTTCCTCCACATACATAAAAATCATTGGGTTATGTCTAAATGTACAATGTGCAATCCTAGGAATTTATGATAAATTATAATAAATCGTACAGTCAATGTAACGTAGAAAAACAATCAAATCAGCGTGGTTTAATCAATGTCATGATCCGGTGGATGAAGCTGTCCGGGAGCCTATTGGTCCTGGCTTTTATGCTGCGGTAACTTTTCCCGGATGATTGTCAAATCTCTGTGATAGTTTTGAATTCATTCACTTCAAGATGAACAGACATATGAATGTTTGAATTTATGACATATTTTCCAAATCTACTCATTTTAAAGATGTTTTATTAGAAAGCTCTGCTGAGTTGCCATTGGACATGGGCGTTATCTACACAGATGACCATTTAATGTAAACACATACTTCATACCATTCTTCAGTTCTTGTCTGAATTTCCTCTGTGTCAGTGTATAGATACATGTGTTGGTGCACATACTCAGAAATTGCAACATGTACCCAAATTGTTGCAGTATATACACCGGGGAACTCAAATATTTGTCCTCATAAAAAAAGTTTTGGGCTTGCCATTTCAGGGAATGAACTACATAGGGGATCCAAAATAAGATGAAATTTGCTGATATTGCAAACAATAAAATCATTGATTTTCTGCGGTTCTCCACCTCGGTATCCTTCTGATTATCACTGCTGTTCCGAAGTCCTCTGCGGACTCTATTTGCCGCAATTATATGTCTTACTGTTAACCCATTGAACACTAGAATTAACCCGATTGGTAGCAACGGTGTTAAAATGCTATCCAGTAATTCGATTCCTTTCCACACAGGTAAAGTAGCGTATTCATGTGTGAAGGCGCAACGCCACGGTATGTTGTCAATAATGATGTAAGGTTCAAAGGCAAAGTAAAACGGGACACCTCTCCCGCAGCTCACTATAAGTACCGTAACCATAATCACCGTAGCTGTTCTCTCAGTGCAGTAACGTTCCCGAAGCTTTCGACAACATATTGCGATAAAACGATCGAAGGTAAAACTGACCGTAAACCAAACAGAACAGTCCATCACTGCAACCCTAAATACACCTGTCAGAGCACATACAGGAGTGATGAGCAGGGATCTTGAATAAATGTAAATATTGTTGGTCTGTTGCACTAAAGCAACAACGATAACCACCATCAGATCCGCTGTCGCCATTCCAACCAGGTAACGGGTGATGCATTTGGAGAGTCCGCATTTTCCCCGAGATAGAATCACAATCGCCGTTAAATTAACTACGAGAAATGAGAAACAAAACAGGATTATCGTGAGCTTCTACTTTCTGAATGGCAACCTTTCTTCCAATACAATGCAGGGTATGTTTTTTCGAAGTCAAAAACAGAAATTCAATGTGTGCCGGCCCCATCGCTAGACTCCTGCTGGAGGAACCGAATGGACCGGCGACTTTCCGACAGTTTAGAGAGAGACATTTGGTTTCCACGACTCACCTACCGCTGACCGGTCGATCGCTCCAGCAAACATCACCATGAGCAACGTCATTTCCATTAGAAGAGTGAATCAGCTGAAGGGATTATTTGTAGTGAAATTCAGGAGGTTTACAGCATAAGTTGTAATTTAGTGACTTATTCAAGAAAGGACCTGCGTGTCTATATTCGACTGGTCTGTCATTTAAAAAAGCTGCCGATCTGGAAAAGTGACCACTGTCGCTTCTTAAAACCGAGCAAGATCCTACTATGAAACTATCGGCAACAAAGTGTTTGTCAAAAGAGAGTAAAAACACATCACATCGAGAAAATATGGAAACTGAATTAAAAAAACTATTAACATATATTCAGATGCATGAATCCTGAATTCTGGAAGCACATTTCAGGCGATGGTAGCATCTGTGCTGTTCTCCAAACAGGGCAGCGGAACAAAACCAAGAAGACGGCGCCATACACAAAGTGACCAGCTCCAGTATCTTACCAGGAACACCGATCGCTACAAGTGTAGGATAGAAAACGCCAGCGATGCAGTAAATCGCTGGATATCCCATATTCTGTCAGAAGCCGCGATCCGCTCCACGGAACGCTACAAATACTCATATGGACCGGAATCGGGTTTACAGAGTTATATGCAATCCAGAGTAATTCCATTGAGACAATTAGTGGTTATCACTTCAGTCACATTAGGAGCAATCAACTACGCAAACAGATGCATTAAAATATTTTTATCACTGTTACTGTGCCATAAATTCGTATCCCCAAGGGATGTTAGAAGTTATTAACTTTTATGCCAAAAAAATGAGCGTTGTTAATTTAATTTACAGGACGGCTGGCTTCAGCTGCTTAAATGGAGCATTTTCCGATCAGTGTTGTTTCTAACATAGACACTTATCCTCAACAATGAACATGGACAATCACCTTCCAAGAGATTTATTTTGTCACATGGCGGACCACATTCGCTTCCGACTTTGGGGTCGGGGCATTAGCTCGGCAGGTGAAATGGAGTACAATTTATTGAAGGGGGAGATAGGACATTTTGTCCCGCTTGTTCTAGTCATTTCCAGTCATTTGAATGACGAACTTCACAATAATAGTAGATGATATGTTTCACAAAAAAAAACGCTGTTCGTGTGTTCTTCTAAGCACATCAACGAGATCGAGAGCAATATTCCGGGGACATTTCATAATTTCATAAACACGATTTCATCTGCAGTTTGTGAACGGATTGATGAACGTTCTTGTGTGGATTAGCAGCGCGTAGATGGTTGAGTCTTTGACTCTGACAAGTGTAGTGCAGGGATTGGTTTTCGGCCCGTTGTTATTTATCATGTATGTTAATGAATCATATATCGATGTGGAAAACTGAATCAGAAACAAATCGGACGAATCATTGGCTGGGGGCGTTGTTACAGACAGGAACTCTATCCAAGGTTGTAGTTGATGTTGAATGGCTGGAAAATGGGTTGGAAAATGGCAGATGGAATTTAATAGAGACAAGTATGAGTTCGGCTGCCCTGTCAGGACAGATACAACAGGTGAGGAAGCACAATGGATAGGTGAAATTAAATATGCAGAAGGTGACCTGGGAATACGGATGGATAATTCCAGGAAAGCAGCGTCAGGTCAGATCGGCTTGTATTGAGCTCTAATCCCATTGACCTTCACAGTCATTTCACTGAGTACAGGAGTTGAGACGTTATGTTGAAGCTCCACAACACGTTGGTCAGGCTGTAGATAGAATAACGTGGTTTGCTCCGGTCCCACACCAACCGTTTTACAATGTCAATAAGTTTCAAAGTGTGCAGCTATAATTTGCAAGCAAGAGTTCGGGGACTGAGGACAAGAGCTAGAAGGAACTGTTGAATTTGAATTTACTCGCTTGACAGCAGAAAATGTATGGAGTTCTTACAGAAAAACACACATTTGTGACAGTTACGGACAGGGTGATTGCTCACAGATATTTCCAATCCTCCGAGTGAATATAAAACTATTTCAGAGCTGTGAGCTGAAAACTGAAACATGGAAAAGGGGTATGTGCTAAAGCCAACTCGCTCAGAAGGTCGGGAAGTGTAGAATGATCTGCCTGCGTAAGTGGTAGCAGCCAATTCAGTTGTATTATTTCAGGGAAGGTTGTCTAGATAAGTGCATGAGAGACGGACCGAGGGTTTAGATTAATGGGCCAATCTAGAGGTTCACAGAGGGATGATCCAGATGGGCGGAGGAGCAATAATCTATGACTCCATGAGTATCTCTGTCCCATTTCTCCATTCAGTATCTTCTCATTTTTCACTTCGTCACCAATCTAAGTATGTGCAGAACTGTGGACGTGTTCATATTCACATTTCAACCACACTTCCTTCTGCTCCTGCAGTACATCACTCTGTGCGTATTGAGGAACTCGTACCGATGAGCGTCTCTTGGCTCATTGGAAATAAAGTTTCACCAATCTGTATCCACTGTTGTGCTGGTACCGATGAGCGGCCTCTGATCATTCTGGGATGACTCACCTCTCTGTATCCACTGTGGTGCTGGTATCGATAAGCGGCCGTCGGACACCGTGCATCGATTGTGGCTCTTGTACTGATGCATGGCCCTCGGCTCAGTTGAGATTATCTCAGCGCTGATACACGCTTTCCGCTCTTACACATTGAATACAAATTGTGAGGATGACTGCACCAGTCTCATCATTTTACTCACCTTTTCTTGTGAATTATTTTCATCCCTAACTCGTGAGCAGCTGTTCTGTTTTGCGACAGCTGTTCAGTCAGTTCCTACTCCTCTATATTATTGCCAACGGCGCCATTAATCAATACATCCGATTAATTGATTAGCACATCCACGCCAGCACTGGTGTCGTTTACTTCTCCGATATATGCGTTGTTACCAAGGCATCATTTATTATCTGCCTCCAATTGCTCCTCAGATGGAACCGAATGACTTCTCTTCTGTACGATTGCAGCCTTTCAAGTACCGAAGGGAAAGAGGTAGACCGAAGAACAGTGACGTACAGAGATATATTTCTGGCAAAGCAGGTGTCTGACAGGCACGGGATCTCTGAGGTGGCGAGGTTTCCCTGCAACTGTGGTCATTGCTCCGGACGCTGGAGGTGCTGCCTGGACGATCACTGCACGCGGCACACAGTGCCGAATGAAACATGATAAAGTGCAGTTCCTTTTCTGGGTGGTATTAATACTCCTGCGACTTGCTGAGGACCCATTTCCCCGTACAGTGGGCAATATTGCATCATTACTCTTGTTTATGTGTCCTATGTGGACAGAAAGTGGGATATTTTAAGAGGCGAGTCACAGAGCGAGTCTCCACCGTGAATCTGTGCCTCCTGTTGCAAGGCAGTCTGAAACTCAATTTACCAGCCAGCGTGGGAATCATTGGATTCCATGCTTATGGACCGGCCACATATCCATTTGGATAGGAATACTGAGAATAGTTTACACGTCCATTCGCTAAAGAAAAGGCCGTGGATCGTAGATGCTGACTATAAACGATAAGGTTCCACAATGACGCACAACATCTACATTGGGTCTCACCAATGTGGGGCTGCCATACCGGCAGAACCCGATATAAACATCCGACATAGAAGGAAAGTCCTCCGTGAATGATAGCTGATGAGGGATGAGGTGTGGATGCTGGTGTGACGCTTGTAAGGTTTGCAGGGATAAGTGTCAGGATGGTGATTAGTAGGAAGGGATTGTGGGCAAAGGATTGATGTATAAACCAATACCTGCAGATAGCGAAGAATGCTATCGGATAAGGGATGTGAATCGTCGTAAGATCCTCTTGGAGACAGAGGGAGTTACGGAGGACGAGATGCTCGTGGTGCGCTAGGTAACGCTATGAAGAACCATTTCGCAGTTGTGACGCGGCGGGATGGTACGAGCGTAAATTCTCTAAAAGGTGAGGCATGGATATCAATACATTCTTAACGAGTTCTGAGTGCTAATATGGTTCAGACAAGACAAGGTCAGGAAAATTTTGGGTGACATCCAAAGATCTGGAACTTGCAAAATAATGGTGATTACTATCTGAGGCAAATAAGAATACGAAAAGTCCGATCCTTCATTAAGATTCCCAAGGATTTGGGCCGGACGGTAAATTTATCTGCGAGAAAGTGTTGTTCACCCAACCCTGCAAGAATTGCAGATGGTGTTAAATGCAATTACTGTCATTGTCGGAGTGAATGTGAGATCTCCTGCTGCTTCAACAGAAATCTTAAACATTTATTATTTATTTACTACAGACTGTATTAAATTTCTGATGGCTCAGGGAAACGTGGGTTTCTACGTTCAGGAACAGACATAATTCATTGTAACTGCCAAATAAGTTCCCTTCTTTATCAAAGAACATTGGGAGCTGGCGAATTTTCTGTAAGAACTGAAACTTACATGAAGCTAATAGTTCGCGTTAAAAAATGACCAATTATTAGTTTTGTTTTAAATAAGCAGCTGAATTTTCGTGCCAAAATAAAATCTCCATCATTTAAAATGTTATAATCAATAATAAAAGAACAAAGTTTGTAATATGTAAGGGACAAAATATGTTATTAATTGAAGAAATAATAATAATAATAATAATAATAATAATAATAATAATAATAATAATAATAATAATAATAATAATAATAATAATTCAATAAAATGTTTTTCAGTGCATTGTAACTGATGCGTCAGGAGACGCGGTCACACAATTTGAGGCTGCTGTGTTTGCCTCTGTGTATAGAAACACGTATAATCAATCACAGAGCACAACCCCTGTTGGAAGACATGGAAAATTAATGGCAATTTCGTAGTGAATCTGTGATAAGCAGGGAATTACTACATGGGAAATATCTCGCACTCTGTACTTGTAGCCGTCGGTGGCGGTGGTATGAGAATGGAGCGAGATACAATTTGCATGTCTCCCTTTCTTGTTCTCCACTGCATCCTCGAACAGTTGCCTTAAATCCGTCACCATTGCTTCCGGGGATATTTTTCAGTACTGTTCCGAATTGAAAAAATATCAGTTTTTTTGTTTTTATTCTATCATTTACATTGTTATTGCTTAGTTGTTTTTGTCTAGTGCATCAATTTTGTCAACGTAGTATGTCCTCGCTCACTGCTTTCCCTTTTTTCCAAAGACAATAAGTTTTAGTCCTGCCGTAGTTTCATCGTTCACCAACGCGTTACAGTACCCAGAGAACTGAGTAAAAAGACAGTACGTCTCAACCTCCTCACGAAATATAGATTCATATATTGATTCTAAATCCTCCGATTTCTAACAACGTGTTTCTAACCCACAGCAACACAATGCAAAGTACAAATAATCTAATAACGGACGACGTGATCCTGAAGGTAATTGCTTTACAATGCAGCAATAAGTAATCAACAACAACTGTGAATCTATAAGTAAGCACTGAGGTCCAGTAATTAAACCATAAAATAACAAACATACCAGGATGGACATAACACAGAGCTAACATCGATATTCTTCCGGCATTTTTCCGTGCATCATTTTCACATCATTGCAAGTATACATTTGTTTACTAGTTATGATTCTGCAGATATTCCAAAGAAACCATCACCAGGACTATTTCAAAGAAAGAGATTTTCAGTTTACCACCAATGTAAGCGTATAAATGAGTAGATTGTTTGATATACAGATACATACTTAGACCGATAGATATATAGACAGATGGATAGAGAGATTTAAATCTCTAAATATCTCGTCATTTGCCCGAAAACATGTCCGTCACCCGTTTTCTCTATGTTGCATCTTGATAAATTATAGGCATCCTTTAATCTCGTGAGACCATGGATTTGCGCCTTGGAAGGTATCCAGGGCGCAGGTCTGGGCAGATTTGTATGGGAGACCGGCAGTTGCCCAAGCTGCACTCTTGATAAATCTTGATAAATACGTCATGCCAAATTCAACGGTCTGTCTGTTTTCACTTTGCATTATCAGTGTTGATTTTTTCATAGCTTGTCACACCAGACAGTCAACCATTCTTGTCTGGCGCGTAGTGTCAGGTTGGTCTCCTTTCGGATTAACCACGTCACGGTATGAACGTTCCTGACTCCACCCTTGTTTCTTTTACGAGGCCGAGTGGTTAGCTCGGAGCTCCACCCAACATCTGAGCATTTCAATGAAAAATAAAACTTTAAGTCTGGAGACAAAGGCAATTAACCGCTTAATAATAATTATGCCGTGGAAATCGGAGAGTCCATGGAAAATTCCACCGTGATACTGGCGTAACAGCCACTCAGAGCCGCTGTTGAACTCTAACTCACAAACTCTGGAACAGTACCAGGACACACAACTCTGTGGAACATTAATCTACTCTAAGATTGACCCAGCACTTCCCTCTGTTTCCTTTCATTTCATTAATGAACCCATGTCAGAGTCGCTGAAATGTCTCTCCGGGCAGCGAGTTCCACGCCCAGGGCATTCTGCTGCCTTCTTCCCGTAATCGTTGATGCCTCGACTAATCAAGAGTCTATCCAGTTCTTCTGTAAATACTATGTCGATTAACTTGTCCTCCGCTGCCGCCTGTGGCAATGAATACCACAGGTTCACTCCCGTCTCGTTAAACAAGCTCCTCCTCATCTCTGCTCTAAATAGCCGGTCCTATCTTGGGACCCTCTTATAATTAGAGCACTAGGATTGTACTCAATACTGCAAGTGTGGTCTACAACGTAGTCTCCCAAATAATGAAGGACAACGCTTCACATGCCTTCTGAACAACACTATTAACTTGCGCGTTAATAGTGCAAGTTAATAGTGGTGTGACGAACTATGAAAAAATCAGCACTGATAACGCTATGGAAGTGAAAACAGACAGACCGTTAATATCTCTGAATTATGCTCGTGGCCAGCAAGATGGTATGTTTCTCCTCACTGCTAAGAGCACTGCCATTAACCACACAGTCTTCCTTTAATTTCGGCCTCAACAATGTGCGACTTCACACTTGTATGGAGTGAACTTTGAATTCCACTTCTCAGCTCAGTCTCTCTTCTTATTAATTCCCGTTTTAAGTTAAACCAACTATATGCACTAGCTAAACTTGACCAACCTTACTGTCACCTATAAACGTACAAACCAAATCTTCCACTTTCTCATACATCGATTATTTTTTTTAAAGAAAATACGATAAAGCTGGATACCCAGAACACATCTCCACACAACACCATACAAAATATTTACCATCTGATACCACTCTCTTCCCTCTGTGGAAAAAGCTGTTCTGAATGCACGCAGGGATCATTTCGACTATTGCTAATCTCATTTGTGATGTGTAATAAACTTTTCTTGCTTTTCTACTCGACTGAGTAGATACCACGAAGCAGACACATACATCGCAATGTATTCGGAAAAAAAGTGGTTTCAATTCGTTTAATGTCTGCTTACAGAGAAAGGATATATTATAAAATGTTTTAAATAAAACACGAAACAGCAAAGAAGTTCAGCTGTGCAGTATAAAGTTCTACACTCCATTGAGCAGTCAGTGGATTCAGTAATAATATTTCTGCATTTCATAATTTGGCACCATTAT
The DNA here is from genome assembly GCF_048418815.1 of Hemitrygon akajei. Taxonomy (NCBI): domain Eukaryota; kingdom Metazoa; phylum Chordata; class Chondrichthyes; order Myliobatiformes; family Dasyatidae; genus Hemitrygon; species Hemitrygon akajei. Next base: position 3,352,745 of record NW_027331959.1, on the reverse strand, counting down.
CTCTCACCAAAGAATACAATTGGCACATGTCTATGCAGCTACTGCTTTTGTGTTCACTGCTCTGTGCAAGTGTATAGATATAAGTTTGAACCGATAAGTCACAGAACTATCTATGAGAAGATATCAGCGCATTCCCTTAGATTTTCAAAGGAAAATACGTATCAGGGAAGCTGGAAACTGACAAATGGAAAATGAAAAGAGCTGGAAGAAGGATATCGCCTCTACATAGAATTACCTATCACTGCCTTCCTCGTCCTACACATTTTTATTCTGTCATCTACCCTCTTTCATTCCAGTCCTAACACGGTGCAACGCCTGAAACGTCGGCTGTTTATTCGCTTCCATCGATGATGCCTGGTCTGCTGCGTTTCCTCCAGGTGTGTGTGTGTGTGTGTGTGTGTGTGTGTGTGTGTGTGTGTGTGTGTGTGTGTGTGTGTGTGTGTGTGTGTGTGTGTGTTGTGTGTGTGTGTGTGTGTGTGTGTGTGTGTGTGTGGTGTGTGTGTGTTTTGTGTGTGTTGGTGTGGTGCTCCGGGTATATAGCATCTGCGAAATCTCTTGCTTTTAAGTATTCGAATCATCGCCTGCGCTGAAACTATATTAGAATTGAACAATATGACCCAGTCGAGCTCATATAATGGGTTGTTTAATCACCTCGCTCCATTGTCCGACCTTTCATGTAACATTATATCCATTGGTGCTCATTTAATATCATTTCCAATTCTGTAATATAATGACTTATATTCAAGACATGAGACCAGCCTCATTCTGACAGATTGGGATACAATCAGTTTCATATTTAAGGTCAAAGCCGATGTATGGGATATGCGGTGATCCTGCGGCCTGCATGACTGTAGCAATCTGGACTAGTTATCTATCTGGTTCATTTGCTCTATCGTTTAGGGCAGTGATGTCAATGCTGTACACGTCGATAACAACTAAAAAAAGTAATGTACAGAATGCAGGTCTGCACTTAGTTGATCCCTTTCATCAGACTTTGGCCTATCAGTTGACTGAGTCAATAACATAAAGACTTGGAAAAATCTCCAGTTGAATTTTGTAGAGAGAGGAGACATGAAAATTATGTCTGTCAGAGGAATTCTGTCAGTGAATGACCAGGCTGCGCTGTGGCAATCATCACTGATCAGCTGAGGCTGCAGAAGCAACTACATTATCAGGAAGGTTAACGACAGACAGTAGGATTAGGAATGATGCCATCAGCTTTGCCAGCAGTAATATTATCATTACAGCTCAGTGATGGTTCAGGAGATGCAGTGATAACATCAGCGTGGTCAGTGACATGTTTGTAAAACGCGGACCATTCTGCTTATGAACGGATGGGTCTCCAAGAACTATGAACCAGGCCTGTAATCGTTCTGACGTTTCATCATTACAATCAATGTGTCTGCTTCATAACTGCTATCGTCCAATCCAAATCCAGGTATTGTCTCCCCAGTGACTCAGACAGATGTCCGTGAGTGCGCTTAGTGGATGGCTGTGCACATTCATCCGGCTGTGTTCACATTACTGTCCAGCTGCAAAGACCTCTTATTCCGTTCCTTGCAATGTTTTGTCTATTCCTGGCAATATTTACAAATTATTTCAAAATCTTTTTAGGAAAAATAAACTGTCTTATTGTTTTATTTTACACAAATATATAACTGAGTGTATTCCGTAATTCTGCAAGTGCCGAACTATAAACGGGTTAACTGCATCTCTTTTGACAGTAATTAATCTGATCACTGATGTGCAATAATTCTCCCTTGTTGCTGTTACACAGCCCGATTGAAACAACAAAAAATAAACAGGCATATTTATTCGCAGCATTCAGCACTTCTTTCTTCAATAGTTAAATATGGTAAACATATGTTTACGTGTACACAGCATATTTGAACAAGTATATTTACTATTTTATTCCGGCTGTGAGACATCAGAGAATGTCATATCTGTTGTGTAAAGGTGTAAATGATGAAGGCTCGGCATTCGAATTTTCCCCCGGTGGTTTCCATTGTGTGAAACTACTGAATACAAGCTGCACCTATTTTCGTCATTGAGGTTCTTTATCCGTGAACTCATTGTACAATGTCTAGATCTATTTTCGTGCGGACTGACTAAATAAAAGACTGTAATAGGACCTGCAAATAAATTAGCAACGATTTTCATTTAGATATACGCAAGTCAGAATGTGCCGGTGCCTCGATATATATAATGTGCCCAAATTGGTGATAAAAAATAATGTAGTGAATATTTCTCCTTAACCGCCTTGTCACTGTTAATTTCAGTACGAAAATAAGAACAGATGCTGAGGTTTAATACTTTTAAGTTCCACTGCTATTTCGCTCACTCGTTGTTACATTGGCCGCACATCTCTCTGCTCTGAGCCGTATAGCCGAAAAGTTCAAGTTCATAACGAGAGAATGTATGGAAATTCTGTCCACGACACGTCAGTCACCCCCTGCTGTGCTGAGTGCTATAGATATATATGTAGTGGTTGCACATTTGAGGTATTGATTTTGCAGCTTGTAAGTTGTGCATTATCAGTATTTTTTACTTGTTGCAAGGGAGCGGGCATTGACAAATAATGACGCAACCAATTTCTTCCGATATTCAGTGACAGTAGCGGTCAGTGACTATTGTGCATTATCACTACAGTGTGACATTGCTGGGAATTGTTTTATGAAGAAGAATATTGTTATGTTTTTATTGCTTTATGGTCGTATCTTTTTATCGCGGTGTCCATCGTGACGCTGGACAGACAATGATATTACCAATATTCTGAGAGATGGATATGAATTAGCAGCGATATTCTCTTTGTGCGTTCAAATAGTGGGGACCGAAAGAGCTGTGATTGTAACATTGCAGTATTAAGTGAACTGGACAATCAGTAACCTTATCTATGTGGACACTGGCAGGTCGGAGAAGCACTGATAATAATCAGTGTGTTTAGTGTACGGAAGACACAGTTCTGTTCATTGCAGTAATGGATCGTTCTACGTTTGCCCAGTGTAGTTTCATGCAGTCTGTCAGTACGCAGGGGATTCAGTGATACTTGGCTGGGTGGACTCAGAATGGTTTTGCTCACAGAGGGAAGATAGTGATAGCAGAGGGAGAACATTTTGCATGTTGTTGCACGGGATCTGTTCAGAGTACCCTGCCCTTTCAGTTTTTCTTTACATATATAAACGATGCATTATGAAGTGGAAGATTTGTCCTTTACGTATTGGATGTACGGTTTAGAGATGTCAGTAAGGTTGATCGCATTTGTTTAGAGTACCTGGTCGGACATTTAATAAGAAGTGGAGCTGAGCTAAGAAGTTCAGACCAGAAAAGTGGAAGTGACAGCCTTTGGTGGCAGACATTGAAGGAAATCCATGGGACTACAGACAGGATTATTAGCAGTGAGGAGAAGCAGACCATCTTCGTGACAACGAACATAATTTGCAGATACCGCGCATGCTAATAATTTTGTTCAGAAGGGGTATAATGTGTTTCCACCTTCGCTATTCGGGGGATTGAGCACGAGAATATAATGGCAAGAACTATAAATTATATTTGGAGCACACTGAAAATTGAGTTCCGTTCTAGACCCCATTATAAGGGACTCCCAAAACAGGGACGTCCCTTTAGAGAGGAGATCAAGAGGAGCGTGTTTAGCCAGACGGTGGTGAATCTATGGTATTCATTGCCACTGGCGGACGTGGAGGAGACAGCATTTAAAGGGGAACTTGGTAGACTCTTCAGCCGTCGCGGCATCAGACGTCACGGGAAAGGCAGCAGGCCTGGCTCTGATACATTAGGAACATTACAGAGACTCTCACATAGGCTCATGAATCAAAGAAAAAAAAAAACAGAGGGAATTGTTGGGTTGATCTTGTAGTAGATTAAGAGTTCCGCACAGTGTTATGGGCCGACGATACTGCAGTATTGAGTATTCTTCCGTAGTCTGGGCGTGTTAGAGTTCAACGGCGGACCTGAGTGGTGGTAATACTGAAGCATTTCCCATGGTTTCTAAATGTATTCCCTGTCCCTGTGTGTTGTGATTTATTGACGGGTTTCTATATACACAGGAAAACTCCACTGACACAGTTGGTGTGACTGCCTCAACTTGCGGCATCAGTTACAATGCACTGAAGAAAAAACCACATGAGAAATAATATTGTTTTAAAATTATTTATTACATATAGTACAGCACATTTCCGACCATAAACCCTGCATCCCATATAACCCCTCACCTAAATTCCTCCATATACCTGTCCAGTAGTCTCATAAATTTCATGAATGTATCTGCCTCCACCACTGACTCAGGCTGTGCATTTCACGCACCAACCACTCACTGAGTAAAAAACCTTCCTCTAATATTGTGGTTGAAGGAATTACATAATTTAGCAACAGATTTGTCACTTAAATATTACAAATGCTGCTTTTTTTAACAACACAAACAAAAAGCTGGGGGAAACGCCGCAGGCCAGGCAGGCATCTGTAGGAAGAATTGCAGTCGACGTTTCGGGCCGATACCCTTCGTCAAGACTAACTGCAAAAAGAGATTGTCAGAGATTTGAAAGTGGGATGGGGAGCGGAGATCCGAAATGATAGGAAAAAGACAGGAGGGGGAGGGATGAAGCTAAGAGCTCGAAGTTGATTGGCCAAAAAGAATACCAGGCTGGAAAAGGGAGAGGATCATGGGACGGAAGGCCTAGGGAGAAGGAAAGGGGGCGGCGAGCACGACAGCGAGATGAAGGGCAGGCAAGGAATGCTTGTGAGAGAATCAGACAGAGAAAAACTGAGAAAAAATAAGAAAGGGGAAAAATAATAAATAAATAAATAAATAAATAAATAAATAATAAATAAATAAATAATTAAATAAATAGATAGATAAATAAATAGATAAATGGATAAATACATACATACATAAACACACAAGCAAGCAAACAAACAGACCAGACAAATAGATGGATAGATAGATAGATAGATAGATAGATAGATAGATAGATAGATAGATAGATAGATTGATAGATAGATAGATAGATAGATAGATAGATAGATAGATAGATAGATAGATAGATAGAGTGGGGCTTCATTTTGACAGTAGAAGAGGCCAGTGGATAGACATATCAGAATGGAATGCAACGTGGAATTAAAATGTGTGGCCACTGGGAGATCCTGCTTTCTCTGGCGGACAGAGCACAGGTGTTCAGCGAAACGGTCTCCCAGTCTGCACGAAACGTCAAAAACATCGACTGTACTTCTTTCCATAGATGCTGCCTGGCCTGCCTGGTTCCACCAGCATTTGGTGTTTGTTGACTGAATTTCCAGCATCTGCAAGAATTACTCATTTTTGCTGTTTTTTTCTTATTATAGTTTATAACATTTTAAATGAAGGGTTCTGGTTCGCATGAAATTTGAGCTCCTCCCCATTAAAATAGTAATTATTCGTCGTTGTTATAACTTGAACAACTAGCTCCATATAAGTGCCATTTTGTACTCTAAAATCGGCAGAACACAATGGTTCATTAATAAAGAAAGTTGTTTTTTTTTTGGGGGGGGGGAGTTAGTAAAATTAATTATACGTTTTTCTGAAGGTGGAAACCGTTCTCTGAAAGGAAAGTCCTACGTGACAAACCCACTGCAACTCTTCGAGGAAATAACAGGCAGGGTAAACAAAGGAGATGCAGTAGAGGTAGTGTACTTGGATTTTCAGAAGGCCTTTGACAAGGTGCCACAGATGAGGCTACCTGGCAATGTAAGAGCCCATGGAATTATAGGGAGGTTATTCGAGTGGGTGGAGCATTGGCTGGTTGGCAGAAAAGAGAGTGGAATGAAGGGATCCTATTCTGGCTGACTGCCAGTTTCCAGTGGAGTTTTACAGGGGTCAGTGTTGGGATCGCTGCTTTTTACAATGTATGTCAATGATTTGGACTACGGTATTAATGGATTTGTCGCTAAATTTGCCGATGATACAAAGATGGGTGGAGGGGATGGTAGGTTTGAGGAAACAGAGAGCCTGCAGAGAGACTTAGATAGTTTAGGGGAATGGTCAAAGAAGTGGCAAATGAAATACAATGTTGAAAAGTGAATGGTCATGCACTTTGGTGGAAGAAATAAACGGGCATACTATTATTTAAATAGGGAAGGAATTGAAAATGCAGAGATACAAAGACACTAACTAGTCCTTGGGCAAGATATCCTAAAGGTTAACTTCTAGGTTAATTCTGTTTTTGAGACCACACTTAGAGTATTGTGTGCAGTTTTTGTCTTCTTATTTTAGAAAGGATATTACCTAACATTGGAGAGGGTCCAGAGAAGATTCATGAGAATGGTCCCAGGAATGAAATTGTTACCGTATGGGGAATGTCTGGCAGCTCTTGGGTTGTATTCCCTGGAATTCAGGAGAATAGGAGGGATGGGTGATCTGATAAAAAAAAAAATCCGAATTTTAAACAACCTGAACAGATTAGATATAGCATATTTAATTCCCATTGTTGGGGATTCTCGGACAAGAGGGCACGAATTCAGGACAGAAGGACGGCCTTTTAGAACTGGGATGCGCAGAAGTAATGGAGGCCAAACCATTAGATGTATTTAAGGCAGAGTTAGATCGGCTCTTGTTTAGCCAGGGCATTAAAGGGTATGGGGTGAAAACATGGGACGGGGATGACTGGATGAAGTGGATATGCCAAGGATTAAATGGCGGAGCAGACTCAATGAGGCTAATGCCCTACACCTGTTCCTATTTCTTATTGTCTTATGGAATGTAATTCAACGAAAATCATCATCCCAAACCTTCATCGCGTCCAAAAAGAACAGTTCACCGATCATCAAACCACCTCCCTCACCCCACGAAATGCAACAGGAACATTTGCTTCGTATTCGGTAAGTAACAAACACTCCCTGCACGAATATTAAAGGAACATAACTTCCCACAACTCACTGTGTGTGTGTGTGTGTGTGTGTGCGTGCGTGCGTGCGTGCGTGCGTGCGTGCGTGTGTGTGTGTGTGTGTGTGTGTGTGTGTGTGTGTGTGTGTGTGTGTGTGTGTGTGTGTGTGTGTGCGCGCGCGCGCGCGCGCGTGCGTGTGAACTCTGTAAGTGTTATTGCTCTATGACAATTGCTCTACGTCAATGCTCATTGCTCTCATTCTAAGTAAACACACAGTTCTTATTGCCAAACGATACTCTACTGGGTTAATGTCCAAGGATTTTGATGTAGTTAGATGAAATCGATCCAATATACATCAGACACAATTGTGTTGAATTAAATTGTTTGCTCAAGTAACTGTAACTAAGAAACTATCTCCGGACACTGTATAAATCATGGACTTTTCGAATGTATCCGCTCAGAGTGTCTGCCGGAGCTGTGAATTCAGGAGCAGCAGAAGTCACAGATTCTGAATAAAATGGAGTATCCAGTCATCACGCGGATACGAGAAGTTTACTATCCTTTTATTTCGGCATTTGGAATTTCCCGGAAGTAGCAGTGTCAGTTGTCGTTGTCGGGAAATTAAGTTTAATTCCAATGTTGAGATTTCTTCTGTCGCGTACATCCGATAGTACCTGTCAGTCCCACTGTTCCGCATTTCAGATATGTGGATTCTGGCATCTGGATCAAAAAACAAACCGCTGCAGAAATACAAAGAATCGGCCAGCGTCTGTGCAACTCAAACGGGTTAGACAGCGTTATTACAGCGGTTTCAGTTCAGTGATGGGGTGTTCATGTCTCTGTGCTTTGGGTCTTGAAGCAGCTGCGCTGTAGTTGTAAATATTGTGTTTATACAGACTGGTGCGATTATACCAGTTGATTGTCTGCACTTGTATATGAGCAGTTGTCAGAGATAGGAGTAACAATCAAACACTTAATAACACTTTAGCAAATGTAAGGAGTTCCGTGTTGTAGCATGAAACCCGAGGATGTTTGATAAACGTGTGCTGTATGACTGCGTGTGAAGCCGTTGATGAACAACACAATGAAGAGCTCTCTGAACCAATCACTACAACCGAATAGTTACCAACACTGGGAAATTTATTCTTTTGTACTGGTCGTTGAATTCCTCTGGGCTGCCTTCGTGTGATGGATTCAACGGGAGGCGTCATGTTTGTCTGTGAGGTTGTGACAGAGAGCGCTGTATCTATTGGAATCAGTCAATGTTCTGTTGTAAAGTCAGTGAGGTGCCAAATGGTGGAATAGGAAACAAACTCAGGGAGGATGAAAACAGTAATCCCCAGCAGCTTGTGTGGAAAGAGGGCTCTCTGAGAGCAGTTCTGGGGAGAAATACTTTAATTGTTTTTTCACATTGTTGCGCATGTGGCCGTTTACACAACATTATCATTAATAAAAACGCCGGAGGCCGGAGCTACATTAACAGGGTTCCTTACTAATTAAAACCGAACTGAACATATATATACACACACACACACACACACACACACACACACACACACACACACACACACACACACACACACACACACACACACACACACACACACACACACACACACACACACACACACACACACACACACACACACACACGCGCCCAATAGTGCATGCTCAATAACGTGTTAATACCACATAAAATAGTCCCATATTATACAGAGGGCTATATGGTACACTCCTCCCTTTCTATTTAAAAAGTGTATCAATTTTTTTACGCTGAACAAATACAGTATGTGTACCCTTAATATACAAACGCACTTTCACTGTTTAATTAGTAACTCGATTTTATGAAATTATAACAAAGCAACGTGATAATAATATATTACGTAAGTCTTTTTTGTGGAGGGGTTTTCTCTGTCCCTCTGAGTAACATCTGCCAGTAAAATAGTTTGCTTTAAAATAGATTTCAATATCAAAGTCATGAAAAGTAGGCCTCTGATTATAGGTCTTTTCCATGGTCTGTTTCAAAGATGACTTGCCACCAACAATGAAGTGGCTGGTGATCTGCTGTCTCTAGTAGTTATTAAAGAGTCGGGGCAATCCAATGACTCACAGACTACCAGTAATCTTTCACCATTTGTTGCAGCAGTTGATCGAAATCCTATTGTTCGTGTCATTGTTCTTCAGCTGCTGTTAAAGTACAGTTTGGCTGACATTAAAGATTACCTGCAGTGCTAGCTGTTTGGCAAAAGTCGAGATTTATCGATTACAGCACGGATTTCTGGAACTGGGGACTGAAAACAAAGTATTGTAGAGGCCTCTGATTCCCATCAACATTTGATTTTATTAATGAGAACCAATTTTTTCACTTGCTCCCTGAATTTAGACTGAGTCACCATGTAAATAAATGTGTTCGTGCAGCAGCTTAAAATTCTCAGCAAAATCCCCACTTTGTAAAATATATATTCAGAATCATTCCACTCTCCTCCTATTCCTGTTATCTGAAAATAGTGGAACTATGAAACCGCTGTTAGCCACAGGAGGATGAAGCAGCCAGAGAGAGTAAAGATTAAAACTATAGATATCCTCCTGCTCTCTATCTCTGGGTCACTGTGACTGTCACCTTTTCTCTGACCCCTCAGCCCCTTACGGACCCGGCTGGTCACTAAAATATGTCTGATAATCAGGGCGTTAAGCAGCAGAATGACAGCGAAAGGCAGTAATGGACTTAATACCGTATCAAACTAGTCAAATTCCTTCCATCCCGGATCTTACTTTTATAACAAAGAACCACGGCACGTTGCTATTGATCTCTGGTGGTTCGAGTGTGAAGTAGAAGGGAACGTTTTTCATGCAGAAGCGCACGTCGGTTGCGGCCAGAAACGCAACTTTGTTTGCTTGTGGCAACAAATGGCCACAAAACGATCAAATGTAAATGCGACAATAACCCATACAGAACGGTCCAGAACTAGACGAGACAAGACAGCTCTAACACTGTCTTAAAGAAAACAAACCAAAAACTTTGTACCGGAAGACTGGATACAGTTTGAGTACACCTGACTTTTCATATCAACGATTCGAGCGGTTCGAGGTAAAATGGACAAACAATTCGATAAAAGATGGACGAAGGTCAACCATAGGCACTCAGCAAGAGGATATGCAACATGCTGGCAAACACCGATCAAACCGGATTTACATATTTAACCGGGATCGAGTGTTTAACCAAAGCAACTGGACATGAGATTAGGCAGTTGTGCTTATGAATATTTTAATTATGATAGGAATTAACGCCGTTCATTCCTTCGTAGTATTTGTTGAGCCTTCGACCTACCTACCCTTTGTTATCTGCATTCCGCCTTGCTTGAGGAATTGGCCTGTCGAGTTAACTGACTCCGAAGACTAGCGGTGCTCATTTTATTCTTAGTTGTTCTTTTCAGCCGCAGTGTCGGCTTCGATTTCCATTTAAGTGTTGTAACTGTTTGGCGTAGCATTTATAGAACCATAGCACCACAGAACATCACAGCACAGAAACAGGCCTTTTGGCCCTTCCTGATTGTGCCGAACCATTTTTCAGCCTAGTCCCAATGACCTGCCCCTGGATCATATCCCTCCATACACCTCCCATCCATGTACCTGTCCAAGTTTTTCTTAAATGTTAAAAGGGAGTCCGAATTTATTACTTCATCTGGCAGCTCATTCCACGCACCCATCACTCTCTGTGCGAAGAAGCCCCCTCCCCACGCAAGCTCTCCCGCTTCACCCTTAACCCGTCCTATGTTTGGTTTTCTCTCCACTAGCCTCAGTGCAAAAAACCTGCTTGCATTCACACTATCTATACAAATCATAGTTTTATATACCTATATCAAATCTCCAGCATTCTTGTTTTCCCTTTGATATTATTCGCTTTAAAGTCTGCTAAATATCCAGCCGCTTCAGCGTCTCACTCCGCACTTGGGTCATGTCCGGACACAGTGACATACCGTAGATATTTATTAATTTCCATAGATGCTGCCTGACCTGCCGTGTTCATCCAGCATCTTATTGGTGTTGCTTTGATGTCCAGCATCTGCAGAATTCCTCGTGTTTATGAATTTTCGCCTCCATTGGGGTCACTTCGAGGGATGCCTCCACCAAAGTATTTTAAGTCTTCTTAGATATATAAAAAATCCACCCCGTACCCGCTTCTTCTGTTCCCCACTGTACCTTCTCACGTGACTATATCCTCTTCTTCGGACGCCTCCTTCTTCCCTTTCCCCTAAGATCCATCATCATCTTGTATTAGATTCCACCCTCTTCAGCCCTTTACCTTTCCGACCCTTCTGGCTTCTCCAGTCAGTTTCTAGCTCTCCTCCTTAACCTCAACCCCAAATTTCACATTATTGTTCTGGCACAACCCCGCTTCATTCCCAGTACGGAAAGTGGTCCTGGTCCGGAATATCTGTAACCATGGACACTGTTTGGCGTGCTGAGTGCCTCGAGCAATGTTTGAATGTTGTAGATAGATGATCTGTTGTTACACCCGGGTGGAGCATCTTGTGTATTAAAGAACTAATTCAATAGTTACAGACGATTAGTTTGCAAATATACCCGAAACAGCTCAAATCACGAAGCAGCAGTTCAGTTACTGGGGAGTAACTGGGACGAGGGAAGAGTGGAAATAGGACGTGTTGCGGTCATCCTTCATAAATCAATATGTTCTCAAGAGACATAACTTGTCTTAATGTTTTTTTGTTGATCGTCATCTGGACAGATATTCTTCAGGGACAACAGTGTACTCAGTTAGTATGTACGTTTGCAGAAGTTTGACTGAATAGTTACTGTGGGAAGCCGGATCTTACGTTTCAGCACCTCTGTGGATGTGTATATTTAAAGAGGCGAAAAAGAACATTTATGGAGTGAAAGAGTGTGAAGGCTCACATAAAACGTCCATGGAAGGAGCAGGATGACGGCTGTTAGACAAACTCGTAGCTTGTTTAGTGGTGCGACAATAGCAAATAACAGCGACTCCTTCGAGCTTATCTGTGGAAACAGCTCAAAGTTTCTTTTCCCTTTTCAGGGTGAAAGGGGTTTTGTCAAAGACCCTGACCTGGTGTTTCACTCAAGCTTTGATTATTTGCGGTGGTGGCGATATTGATATAGTTTCAGAGTTCAACCTGGCTTTGCTTTCTGAAGCGATACTGGTTTATGGGTTTCTAGGGCGGAGACTATCAATAAAAGCACAGGGCAGCTTTGTCAAATGACCAGCCAATCTATTTCCGACATGCAGGTCTGTTCTCCCACAAGTTGGTAAACTGCAACTTATGCATTAAATCTCTTTAATTTCACTACAAATAATCCCGATACCCGTTTCACCTCTGATAATAGAAAAGATGTCGTTTACGCAGCGATCGACTGCTCACTGGTACGTAAGTGGTGGAAATAAGATGCCTGGCTCTAAATCGTCGGGAGGTCGCCAACCCATTGCTCCTCCAGTCCATTATTGTCCTACAACCGAATGAACAGACGGAGTCCGCTCACATTGGATTTCCAAAAAATAACATGTCCTGTACTGCATCAAAAGAATGGTGGGCATTCAGACAATTGCAGCTAAAGATAATTCTTCTTTTTTTCTCTCTCCAAATCTCTTCCAGTTAATTTAACGGCGATTGTGATTCTATCTCGGGGAAAATGCGGACTCTCCAAATGCATCACCCGTTATCTGGTTGGAATGGCATCAGCAGATCTGATGGTGGTTATCGTTGCTGCGTTAGTGGAACAGACCAACTATATCTACATGTATTACAGATCCCTGCTCATCACTCCTGTATGCGCTCTGACACTTGCATTTAGGATTATAACGATGGACTGTTCTGTTTGGTTTACGGTCAGCTTTTCCTTTGATCGCTTCATCGCCATATGTTGTCGAAAGCTCGCGGAATGTTACTGCACTGAGAGAACAGCAACGGTGGTTATGGTGACCGTGGTTATAGTAAGCTGCGGGAAATGTGTCCCGTTTTATTTTGCCATTGAACCTTACGTTATTATTGACAACATACCGTGGCGTTGCGCTTTCATAAAAGAATACGCTACTTTACCCGTGTGGAAAATATTCGAATTAGTGGATATTATAACACCGTTGCTACCAATCGGCTTAATGCTCGTGTTCAATGCATTAACAGTAAGACATATAATTGCGGCAAATAGAGTCCGCAGAGGGCTTCGGAACAGCAGTGATAATCAGAAAGGTACAGAGGTGGAAAACCGCAGAAAATCGATGATTTTATTGTTTGCATTTCAGCAAATTTCATCTTATTCTGGATGCCCTATGTAGCTCGTTCCCTGAAATGGCAAGCGCAGAACTATTTTTATCAGGACAGATATTTGAGTTCCCCGATATATAATCTACAACAATTTGGGTTCATGTCGCAAATTCTCAGTGCACCAATACTTGTATCTATACACTGACATAGAGGAAATTCAGAGAAGAGCTGAAGAAAGGATTGAAGTACGTGTTTACTTTAAATGGCCACTTGATAGATAGCGCGCACGCCCAATTGCAATTCGGCAGAGTTTTCGAATCTTTATTTAAAAATAAAGTTGAAAAATGAGTAGCTTTGTCATAAATTCAAACAATCATTTGCGTAGTCATCCTGAATTGGAAAAATCACGGGGGATTGCATGCTTCATACAGTTAATGTAGAAAACTGAGCTGACATTCAATAGGCTGGCGTGATAGTTACTTATGTTGAATTAGTCCAATTTAGTCCAAACTATCGTAGAAACTTGACAATCACAAGGGCAGGATGGCTGCTGTATATTTCGGGTTCAGATGTTTCAACATGTGCAGAGTCGGGTAAAAGACGATAAAGGGAGTGTCATTAAAGCAAGGAGAGTATGATGGTTTTACAGTTGCAGAAAGGCAAGATACCGTGAAAAGATTGTCTGTTGATGGACCGTGAGTAGAACTCAGAATCAGGAAGGGAGCAATCACTCATTTCAGAGTATTGTGGAAAAAGCATACACCCCACAGCCTATCACCAAAGAAAAACAAAAAGTATGGAGACAGGTAGGAACTGATCGGGAGATAGATTTTGGACAGGTGGCAAATTAACACGGTGGTTGTCACAGGCAACTTGAACTTCTCTAATATGCATTGGCACTTCATCGCGTAAAAAGGTTCAGATATGTCATAATTACAGAATAAGCGGGCAGGCGAACTTGAAAACCGTTCATCCAGGATCTACTACAGGAATATGACACAGGTTCCTTCGCGGGTCAACTATTCGACTTTTACTATAGCCTTACACCGGGATAGAAGTTGACAGTATGGATTATATTTAATTGGTG